>NC_142929.1:163821487-164066487 GCF_046866305.1 Octopus bimaculoides | reverse complement strand
TGATAAGATTTTGCAATTACAGGGTCAGAAACAGACAGAAAACAGATACACAGCAGTTCCTCAAATAATACAGAGAAGGAAGAGGAGAAAGAAGAGCTGTAACAAGAGGGAATGTTTTCTTTAGAAATTTCTAAAACCCAAAAGGTCAGATAAAATTATATACACAAGTAAAGAGAGAGAAGGAAGGGGAGAGAGAGAGAGAGAGAGAGAAACTTGTATGGTGAAAGACATTCCAGTATAAAACAACTACAAGAAGTAATGTATTTATCCAAAATCTCTAGACATGTTTAATTCACACTAGATCCTTTGGTAACCCAGGGTCAGATTCATTGATCTATATAGAGTACAAGACAGATCCATGTCAAAATAGAAATGCAAACAGAATCAGGAAATGAAAATTATGTTTATTTTGTTGAGAAAAGAACCTTTATAATTGTCTTTTCAGCATCTGATTAAATGATAGGATTGGGGTAATCTGTTTAGTTCAAGTTCAGCTATGATGGAGAAGGCCTATAATGAAAGGCATTCCAACCATGACCATCCTACTCTTTCAGACATTATAGTCTTCCATTTTTTAAAACAGGATGTAATTTGAGAGATTTGGTTGTTATTTCTAGCAGAACAAACAACCACATAGAAATTTGTTTAAACACTGGATCATCTGACAAAGTGATAACTGTAAAGGGTTTTGTGGTAGTGATTAACAGGGTATGAGAGAAACAAGGAAACAAGTGTGGAGAAATTTTTAATTTTACATAAACACACCTTGGAAAAAAAGCTTCTAGGAGTTATCAGTTTTTCATGTTTATATATGAAGTTGTGAGTCTGTTAAGATATGCATAGGGTAGTTATTTGCATGATAAAACTGAGAAGATTGAAGTACAATCCGTGTGTGTATGTGTGCACTGTGCATAAGCTAGTTAATGTCTCAGATTACATTCAAGATCTCATGTTTCTCTTATCATATTGCTATTAAACCTCAATTTACCAAGTACTGCTGGTAAGCCTCCAGTTAACTTGTTCTAAAAAGAAAACAAAATTTCAAACCTGAAATAAAAGTCAAGACACATAGCCAGAGACACACAGGGGAGAGAACACACATATACAAGATGGAGAAGAGTAGAAATTATACTATACTAGTAACTTGGGGGACGAGGATTTATAATTCCAAATAAATACAACTAATTTATTGATACTTACTAGCTTTGTGTGGCTTTCATCTGATGTTGAAGGCTGGGTTGCAGCAAATGTGTGCTCTTGGATTGCCATTGGAGGTGGCATTTCAATATCATATGCTGATTCTGGATCCTCTTCACTTGTAACTTCAAGAGCAGACTTCTGGGTAACCATGGCGATTTGAGGTTGGATTAGTTCTGTGCTATCAGAGGCCTCCTGTGGAATAAATAAATAAATGAATAATGATAGATGGTAATTAAATAAACAATCAAAGTGTTTGCAAACTTAGTGTCCAATGAAACGATCTTGGCTAAATATGTAGTGTTTATACATATCATTTCAGATAGAAGATATATGATTTTCACAAAGATTCTTATTTAACATCAATATATATACATATATATATATATATATATATATATATATATATATATATATAGATAGATAGATAGATATATATATAAAGATTAAAATTCAAAAGTCTTAGTTTTGGCGCGCTGAATCCGGAAAATATTTTTTCCTGAACCTTCTGATTCTTTTAGTGTGCTAGTTTCCTGGCATTAAATTGATATTAATTAATATCGAATTTTTACCATATTATGTTAATTAAACATAATCACATTTCTCAAAGTTGGTAAATTCAAAGCAGAAATTATTTTCTGCAGAGATATTTTCCGGATTCAGCGCGCCAAAACTAAGACTTTTGAATTTTAATCTTTATAATGGATAGAATCACGTGCACGTTTTCACTGGTTGAAGACACCTAGCACGAGATTCTGTTCGATTATAAGAATATCGGCAATCTGTACTGATGATAAATAGATACTTTAATTTGGAAGTATTGATTTTGAAACTATAGTCAGCAGATAATCGAGGTATGTACCATTTTCACTGGTCTAGCCCGCCTGTTTTTGCTCCGCTGAATCCGTATTTGAGAATTTTTTAAGTGAGCTTCTTCTAGCATATTGACAGACTGGTTACTGGTCAATCTTATATACACAAGTACTATAATCTTTTTAGGATCTCGAAAAAAATTTTTTTCCTGAACCTTCTGATTCTTTTAATGTGCTAGTTTCCTGGCATTAAATTGATATTAAATAATATCGAATTTTTACCATATTATGTTTTATATATATATATATATATATATATATATATATATATCGCCTGACTGGCCTTCGTGCAGGTGACACGTAAAAGCACCTACTACACTCTCTGAGTGGTTGGCGTTAGGAAGGGCATCCAGCTGTAGAAACTCTGCCAAATTTAGATTAGAGCCTGGTGTTGCCATCCGGTTTCACCAGTCCTCAGTCAAGTCGTCCAACCCATGCTAGCATAGAAAGCGGACGTTAAACGATGATGATGATGATGATGATGATGATATATTTAGCAGAAGCAACAGAGTGACTCAAGGGCTGAGAGTTTCATGCATTAACATTTACCAAACTTTGATAAGTTTGGTATGTGCTAACACCTGAAACTCTCAGTCTTTAGTCACACTGTTGCTTCTGCTAAATATTAATAAAAAGTAGATAAATAATCATGTTTTGGGTTCTATTTATCCTGTTTGCACCGTCAAACCTATATATATATATATATATAAACTTTATTGTCTGGTTTCCATGCTAGTATGAGTTGGACAGTTTGACTGAGGACTGGCAAGCCAGAAGGCTGCACCATATATATATATATATATATATATATATATATATATATATACACACACACACACACACACACACACACACACCCTTTTACTTGTTTCAGTCATTAGACTGTGGCCATGCTGGAGCAACGCCTTTAGCCGAACTAATCAACACCAGAACTTATTCTTTGTAAGTCTAGTACTTATTCTATCAGTCTCTTTTGCTGAACTGCTAAGTTATAGGTATATAAACATACCAACACCGGCTGTCAAGCAATGGTGCGGGGGACAAACAGACACACAAATACATACATAAACATACACACATACATATACATATTCGATGGGCTTCTTTCAGTTTCCGTCTAGCAAACCCACTCACAAGGCTTTGGTCAGCTCAAGGCTATAGTAGAAGACACTTGCCCAAAGTGCCACGCAGTGGGACTGAACCCGGAACAATGTGGTTGAGAAGCAAGCTTCTTACCATACAGCCACTCCTGTGCACACACACACACACACACATATATATATATATATCATTATTAATCATAGGGCAGAGAGAGAGAGAGAGAGAGATTTAATTTTAATGAGAACTTGTAACTTTCGTTGAGAAATGTTTATACTTCTCTTAATATACCAGAATATTCTCATTGAACTCTTGACTGAACTTTTCTCACTTGACATTGAAGTGATAGGAGGAATTTATAAAAATGAATGTCTGCAACCTAAGTGATGATGTCATAGTGGTACCATCCATTATTCTGAAGGGTTCTTTAAGATGATGAATCTTATTTGGCATGATAGTGACTGGTATGTTTTTAGTCACTGACTATTCTCGACCAAGTGATTACTAAATAAATGAACGCAGGAGCAGAACTTTTCAAAGAGTACAAACTAATTCTTCAAAAAGTATAGAAACACTTCAATATTGAATAACTATTTAAATATAAACCGAGTGCTTCTGCAAGAATTAGGCTAGTTACTCAGGAAGTTGACAAGTGAGAAGTGAGATAGTTCTTGAAGAGTTTCAGAGATCATGAAATTCATTGCATGTGTGAGGTTGTATGTGTGTGGTGGGTTGAAACATTGAAGTGCCCAATAATGTGGTAATGGAGGAAGAGCTCCTCCTTGGTAACAGTGTCATCATCGTCATCAAGAAGATCTTCTTAAGATCTACTTTTCCATGCTTGCATGGGTTGGACAGAGTTTATTTGAGGCAAATTTTTTCTATGGCTGGTGCCCTTCCTGTCACTAACCCTCACTTGTTTCCAAGCTAGGAGATATCTCCCTATGGCCAAACATACCTTTGCAGTATACTGGAAATGAATGACACTGCTTGTATGACTGTGATACTCACAACTATCATGTGATGTCAAGACAAGGAGATACAAACACACACATATTCAAATGAGGGCTTCTTTCAGCTTCCATCTACCAAATCCACTCACATGACTTTGGTTAGCCCAGAGCTACAATAGAATCTGACCAAGGGGACATGCAATGGGACTGAACTTGGAACCATGTGGTTGGGAAGCAAACTTCTAATTGCACAATCACACCTGTGCCTTGGTATATATGTTGGTAAATATATATTTTAATCTTGTGTGTGCATGTGTGTATGCGTTTTTACATGGCACCATCACCAGTGCTATTTGTGTGACACCATCACCAGTGCTTTTTATATAGTATCGTCACCAGTGTCTTTTGGATGTAAGGGGATCAAATGTGATTGGCAGGAGGAAGTTGACAGGGCAGAATTCAATATCAATACCTAACAAATGACAATCATTTCTTTCATGATTATATGTGTTGACATTCATATAGGTTGAAGTGAGCCAGCTCCAACCAGCAAAGCTATAGTACTGAGTACAAAAGCCAAGCTTGACTGGCAGTCACAGAGACAACCTAACAAAGGTCATTTACCAGTTGCATTTCCAACATAGATACCATATATACAAGGAGTAGATATTTGTTCAAGATCTATCTAGCTCATTCTAATCCATGTTTTCAGCTGCCAACCTCACTGTTTATAATATATTGTAAGACAATAGAATCTGTGACCAAATCAAAATCTGTTAGTCTGGTTACAGGTTTTGTTGTTGAAGGAAATTAATCTGCCAACAATAACAAACTTCAGAGCCTGACACAAAATTCAATTGCAAAAATGGAGGATTCAGTGAACACAAAAGTGATCAAATACTTCCAGCTGATGTAAGTCTGCCATTCTTACTGACCAATGTTTCACAGTCCTATATCAACATAGTGTGAACAAGTATTTGGTAGATGTAAATTTTTGTAGCTACATCAATTTTTGATCTAGACTGAAGCCAGTTTTTAAGCTAATGATGTGAATATTTATCACATCTTAATCCAGCCCTGTGGTAGTGAAGGTAGCACCAAGGCACTAAAATTAATCAGTCTCTTCCAGAATTTGGCCATGAGTATGACTAAATCCCTTTTAAAGAACCTTGTTATCAGATGGTATAATCTTTGTCTAGGCAAATGATTGAAACAAGTAAAAGATATACTAGGGATGACAAGTTGAAAGAAGTTGTACCTAGTCACTTACAATAAAGGACTCAAAGATAAGTCTGAGCAAACATTCAATGTATAATCAGTCAGACAAAATATACTGTCAAACTAATACAATATACATATATATATATATTTGGGTGTGTACCATCATTATTCTAACATTCATTTTCACATGTATGCCTGGGTGTGTTGGGATTTGCCTGTGCCATGGGTGTGTGTGTATACACACGTGTGCATGCCTGCACAAACACAAAGTCCCACCATAGTGTCTGGCAGTAGAAAATCTGCCTCAACATATCCCATCTAACCCATGCAAGTATGGGAAAGTGGGTGTTTAAATTATGATGCTATGCACACTCACACACATTTATATACATATATATATATATATATACACGCATGCATATATATATATATACACACACACACACAGATCTAGCTCCTCTACAGTAAGAAAATCGTTCTGTTTTGGCCTCTTCTTTCATACTTTAATCTATCATCTCCTAGGATAAAGCCACCCTCTCTCTCTCTACTGCAGCCCCACTCAGCTGATGGGGATTTTAGTTTTGTGAGTTATATGACGACCTCATTTGTGCTGGTGTCACAAAGAATGGGGAGAACCCTACTCTATACATCCTGTAAAGTGGTTGGCAAGTTAAAAGCCATGCCAAAGCGAACACTGGAGTTACTGGACCTGCCATATTCTCTCAAACCATTCAACACAAGCCAGCATGGGAGATAGATGTTAATAGATGATGATGCATGCATGTGCACACACACATAATTGGCTTCTGGACAGTTTTTCTCACAAGGAATAGTTTCATCCAGTATCAATGTATTTTCTTTGGGAAGAGAGATAAATCCTTCCAACTTGAAAATAACAGTTCTAAGTCAAACCAAATTATGATGATTTTAGCCCACTGAATTCTTCTGTCATATTCTCACTATTACATTTTATTAATATAATACTTTTTTCTTTAGCCCTTGGACTCACAAGGCTGGTTACCTTGTTTCTATGGTGTATAAGTGACTGAGAATACAACATTTTCCTGAAAATGAAGCTGGCCCATTGCAGGGTTCAAGGTCAGCAATTTAGAGGTCAATTATACTGACCCCAGTACATGACTGGTATGTCATTTCATTGATCCTAGGAGGATGAAAGTTGGCCTCGATGGGGTTTGAACTTAGAATATAAAGGGCCAGATGAAATGTCAATAAGCATTTTATCTAATGTGTAAATGATTCTACAAGCTCACCACCTTGAGTATTATAATACCCATACCCATCATTAGTTCACGTTTTAGTAACAGTCCTCCTTTTGTTGTCAGGGAGTTAGATGA
Organism: Octopus bimaculoides; assembly: GCF_046866305.1. NCBI lineage: Eukaryota > Metazoa > Mollusca > Cephalopoda > Octopoda > Octopodidae > Octopus > Octopus bimaculoides. The sequence goes on along the minus strand of NC_142929.1, from coordinate 164,059,791 downwards.
GTTGAAGAAAGTTTAGTCTGAGAAAGCCTCAGAATACTAAGATTTATATACTTGGTATTCAGTTTGTATTAGATGTCTGTACATCTGATCATCTGACATACCAACATTGAAATAATATAAATGTAGATACACTCATAGATATTGATTGCATAAATGAATAATAGCAAAAAAAAAAAAAAAATTAAAAGCTCAGACAAACTTGTAAGATAAATAGTTTCTTCTCTGAGGAAGGCAATGCCACAAATCCCTGAAGATCTCCAAAAGGGAGAAGGCAAATCACAATCTTCATATCTATAGTCTGAGAAAGTTATTATTTGTTTTGAATGGTTTATAGGACAACAGAGAATTTAATAGACTAAGTAAAACATTAGAGTTTAATGAGGGGAAAGCACTATGTTGATAGATTCTTCCTTTACGTCAAAAAAGGAGAATAGTGTGTAGTGTTTAACTCTGTTGATACCAACCTGCTTAAAACTATCCCAGATTCTATGACATAAACTTACTGTTTTAAAGTGGTCTAAATTATAATCTTCCATCAAAATTTTATGCTAAACTGCTTCATGCCCCAGCATAATAATTAGAAAGTTATTTTATTAAATTCTTCATTACTTTAGAAATTAACTGAAATAAAGGCAGCATATGTTAACAGAAATATGGTAACAAAAGGGTTGAAGAATTTTATAAGGCTACATGTTTAATTGTTGCTGTTACTGCTTAGTCACATGTGAGCTCTGAATGATCTAAGACATTCCAGGCATGATCATCCCACTTTTCCTTCAGACAGTCCAGAACATGAACATGTCCTTTCATTTTTATTACTGTAGGGAGATTTGGCTGGTATTTCAGGCATATACTCTCTCATTGGCTAACATACATTATACAGCTGTTTAACTTGATATCAAAAGTAATCTACCAAAGTTTAATGAAGTCAGTGTCTGTCAAGAAAAATCAGTTTCATAAAGCTTACAAAATAGTGTTATGAGGCAAAAAGAAAACTTTAATGTTTCAAGAAGAGAAATTAGTTGAAGAAGAAACATGATTAGATACTTTTATTGCTTTTGGTAGTATCAAAACTTACTGGCTTTTGTGAATTCATGGCACCACATATAAAATACCCTTGCCAGTGCCATGTAGAAAGCACTCATGCTGGCACCATGTGAAAGGCATCTGTGCCAGAGCCATGTAAAAAGCACCTGTGATGGTACCATGTAGAAAGCAACCATGATGAAAGTGCATAAAAAGCACCCATAACGATGCCACATAAAGAACACTCATGCTGGTGCCATGTAAAAAGCACCCGTGCCAGCGTCACGTAGAAAGCACAAAAAGTACCCAGTACACTCTGTAAAATGGCTGGTGTTTGGAAGGGCATCTAGCCATGTCAAAACAGACGACAGGAACCTGGTGCAGCCCTCTGGCTTGCTAGCTCCTGTCAAACTGTCCAACCCATGCCAGCATGGAAAATGGATGTATGCTGATGATGATGATGATAAAGTTATGATTAGAATGCTTTAACTCATTTCAATAAACAATAATTAGTTTGAACATAAACCACTTATTTAATAAAATCTTTTGGGAAAATACCAGAAGGAAACATTGTTATTAACCCCTTCGTTCTGTTGAAAATACACCACCTCTGCTTCAATTGATTTAAAAAATGAAAAAAATTATTAAAATAACTATCATTAATAAGATGGTGTTTGGGAACATAAACATGAAATTTTGGAAGATTTTACTTTAGATTACTTTAAAAGAGGAAATTTGAACCATGAAAGCTGAGGCAGTCCCAAGTAAAGAAACAATTACTGTAAATGCAGAGTTACATATAACTATAAAAACGAGGAGTATAGGTATTGTTAATTGGGGAATTATTTCAGGATTTATACTTGAAGAGAAAATACAGAACCCATCTGATGTATGCAACAGATGTTAAGAGTGTAAAAAAATACTAGAAGTAGCAAGAAAACAAAATAATAAGCATCATCATTATAGATATAAAATCAAAATTGAATATACATATACAAATATACCGGACATATATAGAAGTTTTTAAATTGTTCCCGATCACCATTTTTCTCCTTTCTTTTTTTTTTTGCAAGAGGGGAAAAAAAAAAATAAAACAAAAAAAACCTGAAGTGTTTACCATTAAGTCATATATTCCACAAAATGGACAACAATAACTGAAAAAATAAATTTTCGGAGAACTTGTTTTCTCATACTTATTCTGCTTTAGAGCCATTGAAGCATATGACACTATGTAGGTATGATCCAGTTTAAACATCAGGTGGAGGTTATATAATGTGTATCATACATCACAATTGAATATATGTCACTCGTTTGGGTGTATTTCAATACTGGAGTAAATTTCAATAAATAACTAAGTATATAAAGGAAACAGTGCTTTAAATTGACTTAGCTAATGCTAAAATAGCTGCCAGTGACAAGTCAGTTGTTTAAGGAGTGATGTGTGTGTGTGTTGTCTGTCTGTCTGTCTGCTATTTACATTTGACCTGATATAGTTTTAGGAGAATATTCTTTGCTTGAATGCAGTAATGTGAGTCATATACAAAGAGAGTGAGGGGGAGGGGCAACAACAACAAACACAATGGCTAAAGAAAATGTAAACCGCAAACAGTTTCTAATCATTGCTTTTGTTCAATTAAAAGTGTTTTACCTGTGTGTAAAATTACATTAGCTGGGTCAGTAAATGTTGGATAGAAAAAGAGAAATAACTAAATAATAATAAAGAAAGAAAAGAAATAAAACAGATAAATCTATCATCTCCTCACACACATATATCAAGTAATAAACAGAATGTGTCAATGAATAACCACACCACATTAAATACAAGAAAGGAAAAATGAGTGATTTATATTATTATGGAACGTCTGCAAGTAGAGAGTGACCAAGGGATGAGCTGCTAAGTAAAACATACATTTGTACATGAGTGTGCATGTACACTCATTCATGTATGTGTGTGCATTTGTACATGAATGCATATAACTAGTTTTTAATTCAATGCTGTACATCAATATGATTTTAGTTATGAAGAAGAGATTGGCTATGATAAACCTGTATTATTTTGTGAGATATTGCAGAGGAAATAGCAGTTAATGTAGTGAAGTAGGTAGAGAGACCAAGAAAATAACTTATACAAGCAAAGTCTACAAAGCTCTAAAGGACTTAAATATCTCTCGGTTCAGACAGCTCTGTTTGAAGAAACTTCATGGTACAGGAATAGCTAAATGAACATTTAGAAACAGAAGATAACTATATATTATACAGGAGGTGTGAAAAATCGAGAATCACATTATTCAGTGTATCTTTTTAAAATAGTAGGGTGTAATTTGAGGAGATTTTGGCTGCTACAACTTGCAAGTCAAGCAACTATACAGGAATTTTTTTGTTTGCTCAGACTATAAAATACTTATGATACTTAGATTTCCCAAACAGTATTCCTCTAAGTACCAACCAATCACGATGTTGCTTAACTTCAGAGTGATACGGTTGGAAGCAATTTGTTATGATATAACCATAAACAAGTATTTTATTAAACTGTAGGGCTGGACTTAAAATGTCTTATGAGCTGAGGGAAAGCACAAGGAAATCCCAGTCCAATGTATCTTCTGCTCCCTCAGCCAATCATCCATCTACTTCTGCTTGTTTATAGCTGTGCCAAATGTTAGTATGAACTTAATGCTATGTACTGAGACCAGTCATAGAGAAAAAGAGAGATAGAAAGAGAGTGCAATTGTCTGTGTATCTATGAGTGCATGCATGTGTGTGAGATGGATGGCTGTATGTATGGGGGAGAAAGAGAGTGATTTATGTCAAACTTTTATATTTGGTACAACCTAACAGAAGCAATCTCATGGTTAAATGTGTTTTAAAAAACTGGTTTGAGGTATTAAAATGTATCGAAAACGTGTTCATCATCATCATCATTATTGTCGTTTAACATCTGCTTTCCATGCTGGCATGAGCTGGACAGTTTCACTGAGAACTGATAGGCCAGGAGGCTGCACCAGGCTCCAATCTGATTTGGCAAGGTTTCTACAGCTGGATGCCCTTCCTAATGCAAACCATTCCAAAAGTGTAATGGGTGCTTTTTACATGCCACCAGCACAGGAGCCAGTCAGGCAGCACTGGCATCAGCCACGCTTGAATAGTACTGCATTAAAAAACAGGTGTGTGCTTGAGTTATGGAAAACAACACACATACATCATGGTGATAGTGTAGTAACAACTAAGTAAAGAGGTAACTTTTCTATAGGGTGAAAGACCCCGCTTCAGTCATGAAAGACCATGGGATTGCAACTAGAAAGTTCCCCTCTGAGGCACAAGTCCGGGCAAGGCTGTTTATGGAAAACCAACAGTCACCTGTGCATAATAGTTTCCCCTCTCCACGCCACCAATGTTATCGAAGGGAAAGGCAAAGGATGATAACTCATTTCTAGAGTAGAGTGAACTGGAGTAATGTTAAATAAAGTGTCTTGCTCAAGAACACAACAGACAGCCTGGTTTGGGAATCAAAACTCACTACCTCGTGGTTGTGAGCCCAATGCTCTAACCACTGAACCATGCACCTTCACTAAAGGACGAAATCCAGAGACTCTTGGTATAGAAAACACTTAGAAGTGCTCAAATGATTCAAACTTAGACTCTGGTGTCTTTAAGAGGGACCAATTCCATGGGGTAAAGAGTGTTTATAAGAAGAATCCAGGAGAGCAGATATGGAGGCAATTATGAGGATAAACAAATTAAATATAACAGCTTTGGTTTGATATTATGTAAAGCAAAACCCAAGCTGTTATATTTAATTGCCTCTCTCTATGTATGTATATAAAAGCAACTGACAAAGCCTAAGCTGGCTTTATCTACTTATATGCCACCATAAATATTATAAAGTATATGTGATTCAGAAAAGCAACATTAACAGTTCATGTTGCAATGAGAAATTTACAAAATCCTAAAACATATAACCAATTCAATATCTGAGCCAACGTTTCAAACATTGATATATTTGTGTATAACAACTACACCACTACATTTATAGTAGGCTAAATATGTTATTAATTGAGAAGGTTCTCAAGTAATAATAATAACAATTAACAGCTGGAATGTAAACCTACATACACTTCTGATAATCAAAGATGCCTAATTTTTTGGGAGTAGATATTAAAAACTAGAGGAGCAGCTGGTAGTCATCATTTAGAGGTCAGTCAGCTGTAAAATATTTGGATAACTATGTATAACATTTCATGCACCAGTAGTTGCTGGAATTAAATAATAATAATAATAATAATCCTTTCTACTATAGGCACAAGACCTAACATTTTGGGGGAGAAGCCAGTCAATTACTTCGACCCCACTGCATAACTTGTAATTATTTCATCTACCCCAAAAAGATGAAAAGTGAAGATGACTTCGGTGGAATTTGAACTAAGAACATTAAGATGGATGAAGTGTCACTCAGTATTTTGTCCAGCATGCTAATGATTCTGCGAGCTCACTGCTGCTGCTGCAGCAACAATAACAGCAGTAACAACAATGTCTTAGTGCCTGATCTGCATTGTGACTATCAGAAGGCAGAGCTGGTGCATATGCATTTAATAAGGAGGTATAGGGATTTTCTGCAAGAGAAATATGAAGTCTCATGGAGCGCTCACTAACGCCAGCAGGTATCTTAGTTAGTTTAGACAGCAGACGAACAACCATGCTACATGGCAGTGAAACATGGGCTGTAACTGCTGAGGACATACGTAAGCTCGCAAGGAATGAAGCCAGTATGCTCCGTTGGATGTGTAATGTCAATGTGAATACCCGTCAGAGTGTAAGTATCTTGAGAGAAAAGCTGAACATTAGAAGCATCAGTTGTGGCGTGCAAGAGAGACGATTGCGCTGGTATGGACATGTGGTGAGAATGGAGGAGGATAGCTGCGTGAAAAAGTGCCACACCCTAACAGTTGAGGGAACCCGTGGAAGAGGTAGGCCCAGGAAGACCTGGGCTGAGGTGGTGAGGCAAGACCTTCGTACATTGGGCCTCACCGAGGCGATGACTACGGACCGAGACCTTTGGAAATGGGCTGTGCGTGAGAAGACCCGGCAAGCCAAGTAAGATCGTTGCCAGTGCCCCTGGACTGGTTCTTGTGCGGGTGGCACATGAGATGCACCATTTTGAGCGTGGCCGTTGCCAGTACCGCCTGACTGGCTCCTGTAGGATTTTCGAGCGAGATCGTTGCCAGTGCCCCTGGACTGGCTTGTGCGGGTGGCACATAAAAGACACCATTTCGAGCGTGGCCGTTTTCGTGCGGGTGACACGTAAAAGCACCCACTACACTCTCTGAGTGGTTGGCGTTAGGAAGGGCATCCAGCTGTAGAAACTCTGCCAAATCAGACTGGAGCCTGGTGTTGCCATCCGGTTTCACCAGTCCTCAGTCAAATCGTCCAACCCATGCTAGCATGGAAAGCGGACGTTAAACGATGATGATGATGACTGTTTCTCATAGCAAAACTGAGCCACAATGTACGATGCCCAACCTCAGGATAATCCTTCCATAAGAGAAGCCGTTTAAGTGTGCCTGCTCCCCAACCACACACACAACAACTTATCCTCACTCCTCTGTCCCCGTCTCTCACTAACCCACAACACTATGCTTTCTCTTCCCCCCTTTCCCTAGCCTTTCTATTCTCTCTTGCAACACTGTTTCCTATTACTTTCCTTACTATCAGCTTCTTACAACAATAAATCTGTTCTTTCTATCACACATTTAACTTTTCTCAATACTTTGCCTAAAATCACCACTCACTCACACACACACACACACAGCACTATTCCTCTGCCTCTTTCAGTCATGCGAACTCTTTGGTCTTGTTAATTATGAGGTGACTCCATGAGTTCTGGTGCCACAGAAAAGGCACCCAGTACACTTTGTGAAGTGGTTGGAAAACAAAGAAGGGACAAGTTATCTAGACTGAACATTAGTCTTGCTGAGAGTAAGACACCACTATAATGCTGGAGCCATGAAAAATGCACCCACTGCACACTGTAAAGGTAAGTGTTAGGAAGGGCATCCAACTGAAGAAACCTTACCAAAACTGAGGTGGAGCAAGACAGGGCCCTATGACTTACCAAATCCTGTTCAACACTCCAACCCATGCCAGCATGCAAAGTAGATGTAAAATGATGATGATGAGGGATCTAGATCAGGTCAGTATAACAGTAACGATTATGTGTGTTAATTCTCTAATTAATAATGATTTCTAATAGATATAAAAGTCTTGAATTTCCAAGAAAAAAATAGATGATTAAATTAACTTATAAAGCTGGTATTTTTTTGACAACCCAAGGTGATTTCAGAATTTAAACTCAGAACATAACTGAACTAAACACCACATTTAATTTTGTAAAATCAAATTTAAAACAAAACCATTTTTAAAGGAGTGAAGAGTTAGGATTAGGGTTAGAGTACATTGCATTCATTTGACCCCAGTAAAATACTGATTTCATTGTGAAGAAAGCTGAAGTTGATTCTGATAAGATATGAACACCTCATTACCTAGTACTGCAAATAATCTAATCTGGAAACTTACTTTTTGTTTCAACCATCTCTTTGAATATTAATAATTAAAATTAATTACAAAGTAAATAAATAATTAGCTGATTTACTTATCAAGGATGTCTACTTATAGTAATAATTATTTTTACTTAAGCAGAGAAAGGAATATTTGTAATGTCGAAGGATATCTTTTACCCTACCAGTCTTGAAAGCACTGCAGAAGATCCCTTCCACGTACAGAGAGTAGACTTCATAATGGAGACACAACCTTCATAAGTCTCAAATAACAGCAAGTGTTTATCCTCATTGCTACAACCACCACCTGCAGTTTTATTAACTCTGATAAGATTTAGACTTAACATGTTGCCAAGGTGAACACTATCCCTGACCAAGTGGATGCCTTTAACAGATTCCATTTTGTTACAAACATTCAAACCAGGATACTACCTGATATGCTGATTCTTATTGCATGAACTCTTGAATCATACTCCCATCCCTCCTCTCCCTCACGAGTCACACAAAAAAAAAAAAAAAAAAAAAAAAAAACTCTGCAAAAGATTATTGGCATTGACTTTCTTCTTAACTAATCCATTAAAGAAAAAAAGAATGCAACTAAATACTGTTATATATTTAGAGCAGTACTTGACCAATGTCAACTGCTAAAGGATTTGTACTTAGAACATCAATTAATATAACTTTGTCATTCTACAATGTTAAAACTAGTAAAAACAGAAGCTTAAGGAAAAATAAAACTTACCTTCATAGCGGAGAGGTTAGCAACAGTTTTCTTCTGTATTCTGTCAGCTTTCAGTTCAAATGGTGGTACTGTGTGTTTCTCCAGACCACCTTTCTCTATTTTGCTGTGACTTAATTTACGAACTGGATCTATCAACCATTTCCTACAAATTTAAACACAATATTGTCAATAGACAGCTACAGAAGAATTTAGGAACACAAATTGGTTAAACAAAAAACATACCGTAAAGAATTATCGGCAAAATAATAATTTCTCACCAACATGAATTCTTGCAATAGAAACATTTATCAGATGGTTCTTACTTCAGTAGGACACAGACTTTGATGGTGATGATGATGGTTAGGTAAACATAAGGATATTATACATATATACACACATGTGCAGATGTGTGTGAGTGCGTGTACACAAAAATGGTTATTATTATTATTATTATTGGTGGTTACAGATCAACATAGTTAACATTCTTGATGAACAGTTGCAAGCTGACAGCTACAAAAAAATACTTGCAAAGAGCCAATGTTTGAAGGAGAAAGGATTTGGCAAAGGAAGCACAAGATCAAAAATGATGAGAGGAGTAGAGATAACTGAGTCAAGAGTTCCAGAATGGAGGTGAGATGAGACCAGCCTCTAAGGAGCAGAGGCCATTATAGTAATTGTGTGTGTGTGTGAGAGAGAGAGAGAGAGAGAGAGAGAAGTCAGCAGGTCTCTGAACTAAAAATTGCATTGTCTTAATGAGCGACTTCATGTCACTCAATCAAAGTGGCCTTTCCATAGACATAGTCTAGAGTGTGTGTGTATGTGTGGGGGCATGGTCTAGGATGTGTGTGTAGCAGTAAGTCTGTCACAAATGTTGGAGCAGCAATCCATTGCGGGCCTTACCTGCATTTGTTTTATAGAGAATTAGTAGTTGTTGAGGACTGAAACATTTTCTAGCTCTGAAGGGAGCAGCCTGTCTTTATAAAAAGGTTTTGGCTATGTTGAAGATATGTTTCATGTCTTATAAATTTGTAAGTTACTTGCTTAAAACTCCACATCACCATGACTATGTTGAGTCTAATGTCTTGCCATCACTCTATCTACCTTTTCATAGCTATCCTTCCTGTTGTTTAGCTCCAGCTTTTTAGCCCTGAGTAAGCACACTTACAATTAAAAATATTCTAGTCATTGTTATACATTTTTTCATAACCATAATGTATCTAAAAACTATATTATCCAATATAATCTTCCTTTTTTTCAGTTGAGACAGTGTAATTTGAGAGAGTTGGCTGCTATTTATATGACCAAGAAGAAACCCCTTTGTTAACTCATGCTTTAATACCCCTTTATTCCACTGCAGTTATGGCACAAATCCTGCACAAAATCCAAGTACCATCCTTCTCTTTATTCCTATTCTGTTTCATCTTATATGCATACCTAAAAGAGATTTGTTATTTTTTCTGTCACTGATGGGAATGGAGACATCTTGCCAAGGAGAACAGCTATGTGAAATACAACTCAGTACATAATAAAGATGGCCTGTTGTTTTGAAAGACAACCTGATTTGAGCTGCTACCACAATAAATGGGCATCAGATTAGAAAATTCCATCCAAATGAAACAAGAAAATTGCAAGATCATATTAAAGAAAAAATGGTGAGAAGCCATAGAGCAAACTCAAGACATATCAGTTTGGTAGAACATACTAGAAAGAAAGAGAAAAACAAAAATGATGCTGATGCTGTTAGCATTGTTTTAGATAACTATCTTAAGTGTAGATCATGCATGCATTTATAGATATATCACTGGAAACTACTGAAAGAGAGAGATATGCATAGGTATGATTGAGTACTTAGAAAGTTTTGGTTGGAAGCTTTGTGGTTCTAGATACATTCTCACTGTATGAAACTTTGGGTAAGTGTCTTCTATTATAGTCTACTTAGGTGGTCCAATGACTGGTGCATTGAATTTGGTCAGGGGTATGTTTCTATTCCTGTCTGCTATTTTGTGCTGAACACAGCACAGATGATTATAAAAATGTGTGTCAAAATGGTAATTAAGCCAATTGATAAAATAAAGACATATAATAAGTACCAAACTGAACATATATTGGGGTTGCAATGGAATGACTAAAACCAGTAAAAGAAAGGAGACAGAGAAACATATATAAGAAAAATCATATTAAAGGCTGACTCGAACACCTCACCTCAGCCTAGACATGAATAGAACCTTGCTCTTAATTACTAACACTGACTAAAGAAGACAGGAAAAGTACTGATGATGAGGTCAGATATGTAGAATATAGAGATGATGAAGGATTGAGTGGGAATATGCTGTACTGGTAACTCATACAGGTCATTGTGGAGAAAACTGACATTATATAACGATGATGATGGCAACTACCTGAAATAAAGAAGTTGTAGAGGAAACACTAAGGAAATATTTTCTGAGATTTGGACCACAATAGTCAGTAACAAAGTATTTGCAAAGTCTTATTGATTCAAGTGTTACACAGATACTGGGTTCTTTTGAAATCATCTTGGATATGTCAACATGCCAGAGACAAACCTTGCTTAAACAAATACACATGAGATATTAGCTATATGAATTGCACATGCAAGCACGCACACATGCGCATGTACACACACACACACTTTCATTCTGCATTGTCCAGTATCATATGTGTTGGTTTAAATGATGACAATAACCAAAGCCAACCGCTGAAACCAGTAAACACAAAAGGATTACTCATTAGCCTCTATGATATAATGAAAGCATTGAAGATTAAAATGAAATTATGATTTCCTACATTGGTTACAAAAGTCAACTGATCCTACTCCTTGTCTATTACTGTTACTAATTGTATTTACTTTGGAAAGACAAAAGGCAATACCAACCATGGCAGGAGTGGAACACAGAACATTTTGTTTTTAATGGTTTAGTGACATCAGAGACTGGAATGGAGAAAGATATCTTCAGACAAGACACCTGGCCTGAATGCTTGTAAGACAGTGTAGACTTCTAAAGGCACTCAAGAGCCACGTGATAAAGTATATTACCCCAAAACAAGAAATGTCCGATTGACAAGATTCTTCTATCTCAGGTCAAATATATTTTGCTATAAGTGTTATGGAATAAAACGAAACCCTAAACTACATAGTTACAAGATTAACTTTTTAACCACACAATCTTAAGACATAATTACAAGGAATCTCTCTGGTTTCTAAATGAATACATTCACATACACAATGTATGTATGTATGTATGTATGTATACACACACACACCTTAATAAAGGGAGTTGCTTATTAATTAGAATTATGTAACTTAACCTAAAAGAAGGCAATTATCAAAGCCAACAAAATTCTTATAAATTCCAATTTTAATAAATTTTTATTGAGATGAAGTTTTCAAAATTCTTTCATTATTGAAGATTTCAACTACATGCTAATCAGAAAACTAATTTTTATTCATTGCAGCATACACATCTCTCTCTCCCTACTCAATTGTTTTCATAAAAAAATAAATGATTACAAAAAGTGTGTAAGTATACACACACATATACACACACATATATATATATACACACACACACACACATATATATGTATGCAGAAATCTACACAACATATTCCTACAAGCAAACATGACATATTCCAGTAGAAAACTGCCCATAGGGTGGTGTTTCTGTTAGTATGATGATAAAAATATTGTTTCTTCAAGCAGTGTTATCAGATTAACGAGAGTCCTCCCCATCAAAAGATAGCGAAATTTTTTGGCACCTTTCCCACTCTGTATTAATGAAGACAAAATATATTTTGCATCTCTATAATTCCTCTATCTTCACCATAGCGATTGATATGTTTAAAAATTTGGAAAGAAACCATCTTTCTTTATTAAATGTGGTAATTTGTAGGCCCCCTCCCAATCCTCACACTCCCACCTCATTCTGCTGCTTCATAAGGCTTCCCTCATTTGCTTGTAGCACATCTGTATCACAGATTCCCAACTAAGCTGTTTACAAAGATTCAGGCAGCATTTAACAGAAACCCAAGGTGTCAATTTCGTCCTTCCTTTTCCTGTACCATTATCTAAGGTCCTGCAAAAGTCATGGACAATGTTGTTCTGCCTTCGGTTAAACCATAAATATATGTACAAATTAAGTAAATAAATGAAATAATATTTTTTCTGGTGTATTAGAATTTCAGTTCAGTTAATTAGTGAAATGTACTTTAATTACAGTACAGATAATTAACACGATAACATATATGTTGCCTCAATTTACACCAAACCAATGAAATAGGAATTATTGCATGTTTCATTGAGATAATTTCACAAGTCAAAATATATTTTGATATATGTAGATACATATATGCAGAGGCGATTTTGTTTGTTTGTGTGTGTGTGTGTGTGTGTGTTTAAGTGCATGCATGCACACGAGTGAGAGAATTATATTTTTCATCTTGCATATTGTGTATGAGAGAGAGAGAGTGCGTGTGTGTGTGAGAGAGAGAGAGAGAGAGAGAGAAAGAGAGTGCGTGTGTGTGTGAGAGAGAGAGAGAGAGAGAGAGAAAGAGAGTGCGTGTGTGTGTGTGTGAGAGAGAGAGAGAGAGAGTGCGTGTGTGTGTGTGTGAGAGAGAGAGAGAGAGTGCGTATGTATGTGTGTGTGAGAGAGAGAGAGTGTGCGTGAGAGAGAGAGAGTGGTATTTCCTGCACGTCTGAGATATATAAACATAAATACATAAACAAAAAATCAGATTTTAATATAAATGCTTTATTGACAGTACATACATGTTATATGTACTCTAATTAATTATGTAATTCTTAGCTTTAAAATTCTGATGATGATGATATATATATATATATATATATATATATATATATATATATATATATAGAGAGAGAGAGAGAGAGAGAGAGAGAGAGAGAGAGATGAAAGTGAGTATTTTCATTGAACACATAACTGCAGAGTTGGAAAAAAGAACTCAATACTAGCTTATGATATTATATAGTATGATATAAAGAGTCACGGAATTTTGAGCTAATTATCTGAATTTTACTGCAAACAAACAAGGTCAGTGAAATTCCTGGAATGTTGAAGTGAAATTATTACACTGCCACCGCTACTATTTTTCCAGTGTGTCTTCCTGTAGGTCTCCCCCATCTGTGTCATAGCCTATTTCTTCACCCCGGATCTGCCAAACCCACCATTTGCTCAGATACTAAACATCCTGTTTAACTATATACCATTGAAAAGTTTTACCTGACAAAAATGTCTTCAATTTCTGTTCAAATATGAAAACTATGGATAGAATTACACAAAACTCCCAGCAAACTAAATACTGTAGCTACATACATAATGGACGACTTCAACACAATTAAATAAGAAGTGAGGCTGTCAATTGGGGGAACAAGAAGTAATTCACCATTAAGTTTTGAAACTTTGCTGTAACTTGTCCTGATGTAATTTCTGGAACAGATGTTTGTTATTTCACCTCATTCAGAACATTACATTGTTTTGACTGAAGATTCTAAGAATACTATATCTTTAATCTTTTAGTTGTTTTAGTCATTGGGCTGTGGTCATGCTGGGGCAATGCCTTGAATGGTTAAGTTGAACAATTGTACCCCAATGTTTACTTTTTAAACCTGGTACTTATTCTATTGGTTTCTTTTGTCAGACAACTAAGTTACAGGGATGTAAACAAACCAGCAATGGTTGTCAGTTGATGTTGTGCACGTGTGGTTCAAAAACCCACAAACAAACACATGTATGACAGAGTTCCACAGTTTTCATCTACCAAATTCATTCACAAGGCATTAACAGGCCTGGGGCTATAACAGAAGACACCAAGCAGTGGGACTGAACTTGAAACCACATGCTTGCAAGGAAAATTTCTTAACCACACAGACATGCCTGAACATTATAAAACTCATTTTATAAATCTTAGATAATTTGAGCTTGCCAGGAATTGAATCTAGAATTTCCTCAATTGTAAGCATGAGTGTTATCCATTGCACCACAAGTCTGTGTTAACATCATCATAATCCTTATTGGTTTAATATCCATTTTTCCATGTTTGCAAGGGTCAGATGGAATTTTACTGAGGCAGATTTTCTATGGCCTGTCACCAACCCGCACCTGTTTCCAGGTAAGATAATATCTCCCCATAACCAAACACGTTTTTATGGAAGACTGAAAACAAAGTATACTGCTTACATGATGGTGACATTCATTTACAACTATCACACAAAGTCAGGGAGACAGTAATACACATGTGTAAACGTACATATATGTTTAAAGTATAGGCTCCTTTTTCAGTTTCCCTATACCAAATCCCTTCACAAGTCTGTTCAGCATCGTCATCATCATCATCGTCGTTTAACGTCCACTTTCCATGCTGGCATGGGTTGGACAGTCTGACTGAGGGCTGGCAAGCCAGAAGGCTGCACCATTCTCCAATCCGATCCGGCAAAGTTTCTACAGCTGAATGCTCCTCTTATACATGTCACCAGCTTCACCTCAATTAGTCTCAACTGCCCTTATATAATGTTGGGTAGTCTAGAAAGACACCATCACTTTTCTTTCATATTATTATAACATCATAACCACACACTTGTAATCCCACCATAGCAATACAACTCTGCACTACCACTATAATTATACTACTTGTATACCACTACATCTATACCATCACTGTAACTGTACAACTGGAGTACCACTAGAGCTATATGGTAACAACACTATCACTGTAACTGTTCTGCTGCACCACTGTACATACTGCAATACATCTCTATGTTGTCACAACAGTTGAATCCTCAAACACCTTGCTACAAACCACACATTAGTGTATTCTTAGTGTATCTAGTTAGACCCCAGCCAACACCATGGCAATATATAATCCTTTGCCATCTTCTATACAGTTATTCAAATTACTAGCAATAACAGGCAGAACATCTTAACTCAGAATTTCTCAACCAGGGTTCCTGGATCCCTAGGGTTCCACAAGAAAGAGTGAGATAAGATAATGTTAATTTCATGATTGTAATATTACTATACAAGCACAATATATTATTGGTTATTGTAATTTAGTAATATAGACATCATCCCTATTATGTTATCAATATATATATATATATATATATATATATATATATATATATGATGTTTACCATGTGAACTACAATGAAAAAGTATGAGAAAAATATGGTATATAATTTTTTTTGTTCAGGGGTTCCTTGAGACATGTAATTTATTTTAAGCATTACACAAGGGTAAAAAGGTTGAGAAACACTGCCGTAACTTCTTAGGATAGGAAATAAATAATAATGCAATCCCAGATTTACTATATATGGTGGTGGGGAAGAGAACCAGGTTGTTAATACCTGGAAAACCTTTCACCAAAATTTTGTGATAGGAGAAATGCTCTAGGTCTAAACAGCAGTAGTACTGTCTGCATCAACACTAGATGCACAGAAACCACATCCAAAGACCATGAACACAACAAAAATATACTAAAAGCAGACCATCTGGACATGTGAGGGACCAGTTTGATACTGTAGCAATTACATGTCTCACCACTTCCTGAGTAACAAATTATCTTTCCTTTTCTCTAGAATCACTTCCTTTTGATATCCATCCCTTGATCTTAACATCATTCCTCTCCGTTCCTATTTTCCATTGATCACCCTTTTTGTACTACCAGTTATTTCTTCCTCTACCTAAGACCACTTCCTATCAACACCCATATCTCATTCTTAATACTATCTCACATCAACCATCCACTACATTCACCTCTGAGTGCCTCTGACCACTCCCATCCCTATCATGACAAGTGCTCACACTCAACCACATGCTTTCAACCTTTATCCACCTACAATTCCTGAGCTTCCTACTCATCTTGTACCTTGAGGGTATACTCTGATACCATGTCACCAGCTTCACCTCAATTAGTCTCAACTGCCCTTATATGATGTTGGGTAGTCAAAGAAGACACCGTCCCTTTGCCTTTTAAACTCCTAGTATAAAGCTAGCTCACTCTCATCTGGGGTGGGTGCTTTAATCTTTTGAGTTACATATTACATGGCTACCTCATTAGTGCTAGTGCCATGAAAAAGGCACACAGTATACCCTGTAAAGTGGTTGGGATTGGGAAGAGCATCCAGCTGTAGAAACCATGCTAAAGTAGACATTGAAGCCTGACATAATTCTCTGTCTCATCAGGTCCTGTCAAACCATCCTTACTCATGTCAACATGAAGGACAGACAATAAACAATGATCACAAACACACACAACTGTACATGTATTTCATTCAATTCATGCCTTCAAATACACTTTGCCACAAGTAATTAGCTAAGAAACTGAACATTACATTTATTACCAGTGAATTTTCCATGAATATCAGTTCGTTGAAATATATAACTAGAGTTTAAAATAGCTACTGAAGCTCTTGCAGTTATGATGAGAATAATGTTCAGGTTGTTGATGTTAGTAAAAAAAAAGGAAATATACAAGATTTCAGTAATTATGTGAGTGGTATACTACTTATTTGTGGGAATAAGATCACTCAATAAGCATAACTTATGTACCTTACACATATGTCTGCATCAGCTTTCATGTAACCAGGGGATGTAAAGCTGTACTCCATATGTAACTATAGTTTAAGGATTCAAATATAAATTGGGTTTTCAATAAGGGATATTCACAATTCCAGCTTTCAACTATATTTCTATATATTTGTTGGGAAAGTCAAATACAATCCTACTTTGTTTAGAAATAATTCTCATTTATTTTCTTAAGTCTGATACTGATTGAAGCATGTCTACAATTGAACCTAATGTTATAATGACAACATACACCTCTTTTCATTACCAAATGTTCTATTGAGAAAGTGGAATGATTTACTGTGGCTATTATTTTAAATTAGCTAGAGATGTTAGCCCTCACCCCTACATAATTCTGACCTCTGGCAAAACTCACCCACAACTCCCACAATCCCCACCACCTACTGCAGGCCCTTCTAGTTCCTTCCACCATCACTTGCTATCTCTAAATATCTCACCTCACACTCTTACACAAAATCTCCTCAATCTCCTCTGCACTACTTATACCTCCATACTGCTCTCTGTGGGTAGGCCCTCTCTCTCTCTCTCTCTCTCTCTCTCTCTCACACACCTCCCTCTGCTTCCCTGCCCTACTGGGGTGATCAAGTATCTCCTCTGTAGTAAACAAGATATCTCTGCCCCTCTATCATACTCCAACCTCATGCCTGGTGCATGGCCACTTCTCTCAGTTCCTCTCCCTGTATCAGCTGAGATGTCCTTGTCTTGCAAGTTACTTGGCAACCGAATGGATGCTGGTGGCACATAAAAAGCACCCATGCTGACACCACATAAAAAGCGTCCAGCACACCTGTGTAGAAGAAGTAGCAGTATATGTATCTTTAATTCAGCTATGTATAATTTTAAACAGGAAATAAAAAGCATATGCTAAAAACAAGCAGAGTTCCTCGAGATGAAGGACATGATGGAAATAAAATTATCTAACAAGTTAAAAGGTAGTTTCACTTCTGATGGGTCAAATGGATTAAGGACAACAAACAGTTGCATGTTGTTGTTGGATAACACACACACACACACATAGTGGTAGTGAGATGCTGGCATAGCACATACACAAATATGTGTGCACAAAGATACACACAGTATTATAAGTTGGTATTAAAGTAACATACATAGACTGATACTGCTGTAGGGTTGCACAAGAAAACAAATATTATAAGCTATGTTGTGGTTGTGTAACATACATACACACACTCTCAATACTACACAGTTTGTTGGTGTTATAGTAAGTGTAATAACAATGAACAATGGATAAAACACACTTGGTGGTGTTGTTGAAAAAGATGCTTTATCAATTAAGTTGATAACCAAAACAATACTCTTGATCTTTTTCCTTGAAGGTTGAATGGAGAACAAATTTTTATACATACATTCAGTCAAACAAGGGAGGTTCTACATGATCACTTGGCCTAGTAGAAATAACAGTGAAATCTTCAGATAACACTCAACTACTTTAAACAAAGAACACCAGTAGGTTGGTGTATATTATATCTGAGAAAATGGTCTGGTTAGGATTGGCATGACTGAAATCACAGGTCGGTCAATCAGAATTGACCTAGAGTTAAACGCATATCTTAAGCATGAGAAGCAGAATTGATTATCTTTAGTGGAGTGAGAAAACAAACAAAACAAAAAAGATCTTAAATTGTTTTTATCATCTTTACATTTATATAAGCTTTGCAATACAACAAAGCTACCTTAACTCTTGAGTATTTATCAAATTTTAAGCTGCAATAACCCTCATGCAGTCTGTATCTAGCTTTAATATGCCTCTTATACAATCAGTAAAGCAACCATGAAAAGTCTTTGTTATTGGTTCCTCTATTTTTATGTATTTGAATAAATTGAGGTACTGAGTGTGGCCTTAAAAACACAAAATCCTAAACATGTACTTTTAACATAGTTAAAATATGACTAATATACATCCACACATTATTTCTTTAATTTATCTAAATATATAATTACCTATAACTATACATTTACTTCAAATAAATTGTACTAAAATTACCCATCTTTGTAAAGTTGTTACAGAATCTAAGCTAGTTATTTAATAATATTTAATACACTTTTTCTTAACCTACTTTTTTTAATGCCATCTATTTTATTATTTATTTGTATTTATTTCAATATATTTATATATACACCTATATGTATGGCATGTATGTAAGTATGCAATCTTTGTTATGTTAGTAGGCATTAAAAACAATTTACCTAACTTTGCTAAGTAAGTACTATATAATTCATATATCCTCAAAGAGGTCATTACTTTGTAAGCAGATGAACAAGTTTCAGTTATGAGAATACCAGTATCTCTAATGTGCAATTATAAGTTTATACAATCAACAAAACATTTAATATTAGATATAATAAAGCTTTCTTTCATAGCAACAATAAAATGAAAATGAGAAATAATACATAATTCAGTGAAAACATATTCTGAGAAAGAATTCCAAATACAATCTAGAGAGTTTATTCATTTGTGATTCCTGAAATCCACTTTTGAGTTTACAAAAGTCCCCCAGAGATGTATTAAATTTCTTTTAGTCACTATTGCTTTAAGAAAACTATACAATTCTAGAAGTATTTTAGTTTTCCTCTTCACAACATAAATATTTATGTATCCTACAAATATTACCATGGTGAATTACTGAGATGAATTGAAAATAAATGCAATGTAGCAAGTGACAGTTTCACTATTATCTTTTATGAAGTTTTTGTGCAAGGAAAATACACAATATGCTTTTAAAAAAACTGGTGTTGGTAGTGGTGGTGAAAAAGAATGTCTAATAAATAAAATGTTAAAATAATATCATTAAATTAACACCACCATAAAAGGAACCTAACAAAGAGTAGATATTTAGGTTAGATAAAAAGAATTTGGTGGTTGAGGAAATTTGAATTACTGAACAAAACAAAGAGCAAAATAAGTAAAAATTTATGGACACTAGAAACTGCATCTAATGATGTGTATACAATATGCAGTTTATAAATTATGATAATTTTTAAATGACTAATGACAAATGTGAAATTTATTAGACTATTATTGATACCTATATATTTGTCAGTTTAAACAACCTATTAGTACATTATACAAACAATGGTTGGGTTGGAAGATGAAGAAAATGATGCAAAAAGTAGCAGAGTGGGCATTTCAAAATCTAGGAGCCTACAACATTAAGTCTGTCAATTTTAATTTTGCAGAATCTTGGAAGCAATTGAAGACTTTGATTTTGGAAAATGGTTGGAAAAAGTTGTTGAATAATATTGAACCTGATTTGAATTTTGAAAGATTTGATGTAAATAATTTTCAGCACACTTTCGTAAAAGCTGGAAAATAGGAAACAACTGAACATGTTCAGGAATAGTTTGAAGTAGATGATGGTGATCCTGACTATCAAGTGCTCACTGAATAAGAAATTGTGGATGAAATTTTACATAGAAGGCAGGAGAAAAGGAGGACATTGACAAAGACGAAGTTCCACCAGGATAACCAATCTCAGGGACATTGCCATTCATTATATATCTTGAGCTCAAGACTGTCTTTTACACTGAATATTTTCAACAGTTCATGATGATGATGATGATGATGATGACAAACAACTGAAACTAGATGCTTTCTTGAAACTAACTTTTCTGACTCCCATTCTTATTTCACCCACCAACATCACAACTGTCTACAAGCAAAGAGAGCTTCCGTTTGTGCACATTTCAGAAGAGTCTGAATGTTGTGGATTTCCTTTTACCTCCACCTTCAGATACTGACAAAAAGACTTCTGTACTACCACTAACAATACAAAATAAGTACCTATCCATCACTTTCTTACAATCTCTGTCTCAACCAATCATCACTTGTGTCTGTCTTATAAGTTAACATTAACCTTCTATACTGTGAGACTCCACTCCTCCTTCCTTACTTTGATTATAACCAACTTCCCTCACACTCTTACTTCCAACCATTGCACAACCATCCTTTACTTGTTCTCTCTTCTCACATTACCCCTACTATTCTTGCCTCATTACATTCTACCATTACTATCTCATTACTACCCTACTATTCATGGAAGGCTGGGAGACAGAATTTCCAGGTATTGTGATAGAGGAATGACAAAACTACATATTTTTCCAGCAAGAGAGAGAAAGCTTGTGGTGTGTATCAGGTACCAAAAGATCTGCTGCGACCTGCAATTAATCAGGCATCAGGATGAGAAGACGGTATCAAATATTGGTAAGAGAGTGACAACATGTGGTGAGAGATGAGAGTATGTGTGTGAAATGCAAAATAAATTCTCTTACTACTTTTAGTGCTGTCTCTCTCTTTTCTCCCTCCTCTACTACAATTTAACCCCAATCAGCTTGATTCCCATTTCACATTTTCACTTCTTTTGACCTTTCATTTTAGTCCTTCAAGAATTGCCATCTCTTGTACCCACATTATTAGTCAGATTGTCCCATATAAACATAGACAATGTACAGTTGGTAAGATAGTTGAACTCACTAATGCTGGTGCCACAATACAATGCAATCCAGCACACTCTATAAAATGGTTGGCAAACTAAGTGAAAGCAATACAGATTCAAGACAATCCTTAGACTTGCCTTGCTGAGGACAAAACAATCTGTCTAGAGCTAATGCCATGAAAAGTACACTCACTAAGATGGTTGGTGTTAGGAAGGGCATCCAGCCACAGAAACCATGTCAAACTGCAAAACATTTGAGCAAGATGTGGTCCTCCAGTCTGTTTAGGAATGATGAGGATGATAAGCTATATATGCATATGTGAGTGTGCGAGCATGTGTGTGCATGTTCATGTGTACACACACACACATTAACCGTCCTTTTAACAGCAACCTCTTCATGGATTAAATGAGAATTATTGAGGCAACTTCTCTACAACCAGATACCCTTCCTATCATTAGTCAACACTTATTTCCCAGTAAAGTACTATTTCTCCGTCTTTTGAACAACAAACAGATCAATGGCCAAAACTGTAAACAATGACACCATTTGACACCAGGGACACTGTCTATGCAGAGTGCAAAAAATGGGGAAACACAAACCCACTCATGGATACACACATACATACAAACATAGATGTATAAATGTGTGTCATTTGTGCATGTGTGTGCTACTATGCTACATACACACACACATATACACATATCTGAATAAGTACATGTATGTGTGTGTTTATATCTACGTAAACATAAATATATGATGATGATGATGGACTCTCCCGCTGAAAACGACATATGAGTGTTCAGCTTTTGCCAAATGACCTGCACAAGTGATTTGTTTATAGGGATCAAATATTTGTGCTGCACATCAGCTCACTCTCTTCATCAAATCAAAATTGCCCGAACAGGTGCATGGTGTACCATCAGGTGTTAAAGTGATTGCAGAGCAATGTGAGATGAAGTGTTTTGCTCAAGAACACAACATACCAACCAGTCTAGAAATCGAAACCATGATCTCACAGTTGTGAGTGCAACATCCTAACCACTAGGCCATATGCCCTCATTATTAATAATAATAATAATAATGGTTTCAAATTTTGGCACAAGGCCAGCAAGTTAGGGGAAGGAGCTAAGTTGATTACATTGATCCCAGTGTTCAACTTGTACCTATTTTATCGAGCTTGTGGAATTTGAACTAAGCATTTTGCCCAGCATGCTAACAATTCTGCCAGCTCACTGCTTGAATAATAATAATAACAATCCTTTCTACAATAGGCACAAGGCCTGAAATTTGGGGGAGAGGATTAGTTGATTACATCAACCATAGTACTCAACTGGTACTTGTTTTATCGACTCCAAAAGGATGAAAGATAAAACTGACCTTGGTGAAATTTGAATTCAGAAATATGAAGACAGATGAAATACTGCTTAAGTATTTCGCCTGGCATACTAATGATTTTGCCAGCTTACTGCTTTAATAATAATAATAATCCTTTCTACTATAGGCACAAGGCCTGAAATTTGGGGGGAGTGGTTAAGTCGATTACATTAACCCCAGTACTCAATGGGTACTTGATTTATCAACCCTGAAAGGATGAAAGGCAAAGATGACCTCGGCAGATCTTGAACTCAGAATGTAGCAACAGGAGAAATACTACTAAGCATTTTGCCTGACGTGCCAACGATTCTGCCAGCTCGCTACCTTAATAATAATAATGATGATGATGATGATGATGATGATAATAATGAGTTTCTTGTATGTAGTGCTCAAGGACACTACAACTTATTGGAAAGGATTAAAAGACAGTCACAAAGCAGACAGACAAGTCAAGTAAACAAAGACAACAATGAAAGGTAGAAGTATTCACACAGTACACTGAATGAAAAATACAAAGAGAGAAAAATGAACATTAAGAGAGTCACATTAAGGAAAGTAATGCAGGCATGTCAAGAGTAGTGTTGGTGAATTTTAGAAAAATGTAGTGTCTTGACAGCTAACAACTGATGAGGGAGTTTATTCCATACTTTGACAACTCTGAGTATAAAAAATGTTTCCAAAAAGTCATGGGAAGTGTGCTGTATTCGGATTTTTAAGCATGTCCAAGGATGGTAAAGTACCAAATTCAAAAAAGGTGTTAAATTCTGGGAGATGTTGGATAATCTTGCAGGTTTCTACAAAGCTGTTAATGATGAAACTTTAGTGCATTGATATCCAGAGAAGAAAGACATTCAAGCTATGGTAACTGATAGAGAGTTTTATCTAGTTGCACATCTCTGGACAGCTTCCAGTAGATTCACATTCTCAACAAGATGGTGGTTCCAGACTGGAGATGACTGGACATATCACAGCCATATAAGGTTTAAACAGATAGCTGATGAATTGCAGGCGAAGATCTTACTGAGTGATGTTAAGACACCTTTGGCCATTTTGTTAATTTTAGAAATGTGGTCCCTCCAATGCAGATCATTGTTGACAATAATGTCTAGGTTATATTCACCAGCAAACTTCTTAAGGTTGGGGTTGTGAAGGGAGTAAATAAATTCCAGATTTTTCCTTCTTAACAATTTAGTGGTACACTTGTCTATAGCTAACTTGAGATACCAGTCAGCAATCCACTGCCATTTCATGCCCAGATCAGATTGTAAGGAAGCATATAAGATTAGTTCTTTTTATCTCAAGGTACAGCTTAATGTCATCTGCATAACGTGCTTGAAGTTGGCATCTATTTCATTAATGTATGCAACAAATAACAGGGAATCAAAGGTAGATCCCTGTGGCACACTAGATGCCATCACATAAGGTGCAGATTATTATCCTAGTATTGTAACTACCTCTCTTTGACTCAGAATGCAAGACTCCATCAATTTGGCCATACAGCTTGTGAGACTGACTTGACAGTAATTTGAATATGGGGAATAATACTGGAAATTTTCTACTGTTCTGCAATAATGCTGAATTGGAAAAGTGGCAGAAACTGGTGCAGTAGAATGAGCTCATCACTTTTGCAAAATAGATAAATAAAACTAAAAAACCAGGGAAGGCATATTGCACAGACACATGCAGTGATATCGCAGCATTGCAAAAGTAAATTCAACAGATGTTATGAAATTTGGTGTGAGCAGCAGTGAAGATTGTATACATGTATACATATCTATATATACATACACATATACACAGAGACATACATGCACACACTCATATATGCATATCTATATATACAATTTTTGCTTAGTATATATTTTAAGTTACGTAAAAATACTGGCATACAAATATTAAATGATGATGATATAGATGTGCATCAAACACAGACAAACTGTCACACAGTTTTAGATACAATCCTTTTCAATCTTTAAATTGTGAAAGGAATACAGAGGTATGTACTAAATGCAGTTAAAGAAAAGAAGCCCACACAGAACCAAAGAATAATCCCTATCCATGGAACAATCCTAGATATATAAAAACATACAGAAATGGAGATAGACAAGCAAGAAAAATAAAGTGCAAAAATTCAATATGGATGCAGTGCAACAAAGAAATTACAGGAAAAAGGGTACCAAGAGAATGGACCATAGTGAAAAAGAAAGAAAAAAGAAATATTGGAATAAATCAACATTTAAAGAGATGAATGCAGACAAATAACATAATCTATTGGTAGCATAGATAGAGTTATAAGATACTTTAGAGTGCAATACCAAACTAATGAATCCCTTAGTGAAGTTGAAGAAGGTTTCAAGAACTTCATGATTACCTAACATGGTAAATTAAGAACTATTATTCATGGATATCAGCCACTGTAGTAATGGAAAAAGTGATGTAAGATATTACATCTCTTGACCCTATTGGTTGTAGTGCATTGGTGACTCAAACTTTGTTAAACATTGCTTTCATAACAGATGCTATGGAAAAGTTTAAACTCATGGTAATGTGGTTGGTAATTTGTAAACTGACCAAAATTTATCCCAGTAATTTTATTATCTTTTATTTATCTGCATATTTAATTGTGATGTTAATCACCAAAAATTGTCTACTGGTTCACTTGTTCCACATTTCTGATAAAAAGGCCTGCAAAGTTTTCCAGGAACTGTTTTGTCAGTTATTGCAAATGTCATATATATATATATATATATATATATATATATACACACACACACACACGTGATGTGTTGTGTATGTGAAAGTATGAGAGAGAGCGAGTTTATAATCCTCAATGACAGCACATTCAGCCACAGGTCTACTATATTAACTTGGAAACAGTGAGAGTAGGTGACAGGAAGAGCATTCAGCTGGAGAAAAAAAATCTACTTCAACAAGTTTCAACAACCCGTATAAGAATGAAAAAGTAAACATGATGATGATGATTAATATAGATACAATATAGGGTGTTGGGGCTAAACTCAACAGTTTGCATAAAACAAAAAGAAAACACACAGTATCCCATCCCAAAATAAAACCAACTTTAAAAAAAAAAAATCAAAAATATCAACTAAATTATGGCTGGGAAACAACAGCTTACTCAAAGTAGCCACCCTCAGCTTCTACCATGGCTTTAAGGCAGCTCTAAAACCTGGTACATGCATTTCTCGCTGTGTCCCTGGGAAAATCTTTGGACACCACCTTGATCTTGGTCACCAGCTTGGCCTTGGTATTGTAGGTAGGCATCTTTCTCAACAGTGCTCCACATATAGTAAGCCATGGGATTACAATCAGGGAAATTAGAAGGCTAGAAATTGGGGCTGGTGAAGTTGTACAAATTCTTCAGCAACCACTTCTGACTTTTCCTGGAAGCATGGCAAGGAGACAAATCCTACTGTCAAACCTGTCTTTCAGCAGCAACCTGCTCCAGCCAGGGTTTGACTACAGTCTCCAGCAGCTTCAATTCAGACACATAGTGTCTGAATTGACCCTAAAGCCCTGTTCAAAAATGAAGTATGGCATAATGTCAACCTCACATACCTGATGGCCATCACAGTTTTCATATGTGGGTTATCATATGGATTGTATGCAAGCCACTTGTTCTGGATGTTGTGAAACTGATCCTGGCAGAATTTCTTTTAATCTGAGAAGAACCAGATCATCCCCAGCTCAGCAGAATGCCTCAGGAGCTTCTTTACTTTTGTCAAGTAGTTTCCCCTTGGCTCTCAGAATTTGTCTCTTGCACCTCATGTAGAAGTGGTAGCAAAGGTCCTCATTCAAGGCCAGCTTCATGGTGGCAATTCCAACACCCATCTCTCTTACCAAAGCCCAGATTCCCTTGCTTAGATCTTCCATTATCTTGGCCTGCAGATGGACGAACTCCAGCATGTAGACGCAGTCAGAATGCCTGTTGTGACTCTATCATGTCTTACAGCCTTTACAGTGTTCTCAGAGCATTGAGTGGTAGTCATGGTGTCAGCATTTTGATACTCAGTGCAAATCATCATGATACAGGTCAACTCTCTTCCACTATTCAGATGGCTCTCAGTCCTCCATGTCAGCTAACCTTTTCTCAACTACATGATGTCAAGGCAAGGAGACAGTAATACACACACACACACATATATATGACAGGTTTCATCCACTTTTCATTTATCAAATCTCAAGGCTTTGATCAGCCCAATACTATTGTAGTAGACACCTGCCCTAGCTGCTATGCAGTGAGAATGAACCAATAGGCAGATGATCTAGTCTGTAAAACAGAGTTTGTGGAAGACATGAAGAAGAAATCTTTTATGTGGAAACAAAACCCAGTATCAAGAGGCTTCTAAAAGGTATGAAAGAAGTCAGGACTCCACTGCCATTGTGAACAAAGACTTTGTAAGTGGCAGATGTATGAATACAGAATGATCATTATCCTTTCTACTCTAGGTATAGGGAGTGAAATTTTGCAAGAAGGAGCTAGTCGATAACATCGACCCCAAAAGTATGAAAGGTAAAATTCAGCAGAATTTGAACACAGAATATAAAGATGGCTGAAATGATGCTAAGCATTTTGTCTGGTGTGCAAATAACTCTGCCACCTCATTGCCTTAATGATGATAGATATATGCACATACATTTTCCTTTTACTTGCTTTTGCATCACATGTAATTTCACAGCTAAAAGGCTTTCATATATACGATGGGCTTCTTTCAGTTTCTGTCTACCAAATCCACTCACAAGGCTTTGGTTGGCCTGAGGCTATAGTAGAAGACACTTGCCCAAGGTGCTACGCAGTGGGACTGAACCCGGAACCATGTGGTTGGTAAGCAAGCTACTTACTACACAGCCACTCTTACGCTTGTATGTATATATATATATATATATATATATAGTAATAACAATTATCCATGAATGGATTTAATGCATCGCTATGTGCATTTTTCCACAAATTGCATGTTTCTTATGATCATAGTCCATACTCATGGGAGGATTACAATACAGTCTGTAGTATCCATGGACATCAGATAGATTATATTCATGTGTTAATTTCCTCAGGCGATATGACATTAACATTGGAAGCAGTGAATGTATAACTGAAGGTTGTTTATCAATTTTGACCAATGAAAAAGTTGATTGGGGTATGTGGGCAGTTCTCTGTGTATTTAGTGGGGAGGAGTAGAAGAGAATGGAAAGAGAGAAAAGAAAGGTAATTATAAACAGAGGGAGGTGTGTATGTGGTGATAAGAGCTTTTATATGCATACTCAAAAATGTTTCCCCCAAAATGAATGTAAAGGATATGTGTGTGTGTGTGTGGGGGGAGAGATCTTCCTCATTTCCTTTTTTCTATCTTACCTACTTCCTGATAATTGAGTAGTTTGGTGGAACAGCCAACAGTTAATTTTTCACTAACCATGATCTATTATTGATTTTACGAAGCCGTGATCAACTATCTACCTATCATATTTGCTAATGCTCTTTAAGCAACAAATATTTACAGACTTCAATAATTTTCTCTTCTACACCTTATTCCTTCTGCTTTCTCATATTTTCTAACCCACCACCATTGCTATATATTTTTTCTTCAAAAATTAATATTCTATTAAATATTTCTCAGTTCTACTCTATCTCCTAATATTCTCTCATTATCCTATAACAGTTGTTGTTTTCTTTCCTTGAGGCTACTCATCCCTGCCTTTTTCCACACTCTTTATGCCACTCTACAACCTATATTACTATGACTATTGTTATTACTGTTGTAATTTTAGTGACTGGAATGTCTATTAATTGATATCAATTAACTTAGTGATTATTATTCTTAATTTACTTATTTAAATGTTCTCTTGATTTAATTGCATAAGAAATTACTAGTACTGTTGCCGAGCTCGTCTAATTATTAGTATTATTCTTCACTTAATCATCATCATCATCATCGTTTAACGTCCGCTTTCCATGCTAGCATGGGTTGGACGATTTGACTGAGGACTGGTGAAACCGGATGGCAACACCAGGCTCCAGTCTAATTTGGCAGAGTTTCTACAGCTGGATGCCCTTCCTAACGCCAACCACTCAGAGAGTGTAGTGGGTGCTTTTACGTGTCACCCGCACGAAAACGGCCACGCTCGAAATGGTGTCTTTTATGTGCCACCCGCACAAGCCAGTCCAGGGGCACTGGCAACGATCTCGCTCGAAAATCCTACGGGAGCCAGTCAGGCGGTACTGGCAACGGCCACGCTCAAAATGGTGCATCTCATGTGCCACCCGCACAAGAACCAGTCCAGGGGCACTGGCAACGATCTTACTTGGCTTGCCGGGTCTTCTCACGCACAGCACATTTCCAAAGGTCTCGGTCAGTAGTCATCGCCTCGGTGAGGCCCGATGTACGAAGGTCTTGCCTCACCACCTCAGCCCAGGTCTTCCTGGGCCTACCTCTTCCACGGGTTCCCTCAACTGTTAGGGTGTGGCACTTTTTCACGCAGCTATCCTCATCCATTCTCACCACATGTCCATACCTGCGCAATCGTCTCTCTTGCACACCACAACTGATGCTTCTAATGTTCAGCTTTTCTCTCAAGATACTTACACTCTGACGGGTATTCACATTGACATTACACATCCAACGGAGCATACTGGCTTCATTCCTTGCGAGCTTACGTATGTCCTCAGCAGTTACAGCCCATGTTTCACTGCCATGTAGCATGGCTGTTCGTACGCATGCGTCATACAGTCTGCCTTTTACTCTGAGTGAGAGTCCCTTTGTCGCCAGCAGGGGTAAGAGCTCTCTAAACTTTGTCCAGGCTATTCTTATTCTAGCAGCTACACTTTCAGCGCACCCACCCCCACTACTAACTTGGTCGCCCAGATAGCGGAAGCTATCAACTACCTCTAGTTTTTCACCCTGGAATGAGATAGAAGTTGTTTCCTGTTTGTTTACAGTCTTTATTGCACCTGAACATCTGCCACAAACAAAAACTAACTTGCTAGTTAACCTGCCTTTGATGTTGCTGCACCTCTTATGTGTCCATAGCTTGCACCGGGTACATCTTATAGAGTTACTACCTACTCCTTTTCTACATACTGAGCAGGGCCATCTACCTGAAGGGGTTTGTGTTTTATCTACCTTCCTACTTATTAGGATTTTGGTTTTAGCTAGGTTGACTCTAAGGCCCTTCAATTCTAGACCTTGCTTCCACACCTGAAACTTCTCTAGTTCTGATAGTGACTCCGCAATTAGGGCAAGGTCATCAGCATAGAGGAGCTCCCAGGGGCAACCTGTCTTGAACTCCTCTGTGATTGCCTGGAGGACTATGATAAATAAGAGGGGGCTGAGGACGGAACCTTGGTGGACCCCTACCTCTACCCGGAATTCATTGCTGTACTCATTTCCAACCCTCACCTTACTGGCAGCATCTCTGTACATGGCTCGCACAGCTCTCACTAACCATTCTTCTATCCCAAGTTTCCTCATTGACCACCAGATAAGGGATCGGGGGACCCTGTCAAAGGCTTTCTCCATGTCAACGAAAGCCAGGTACAGAGGTTTATCCTTAGCTAGGTATTTCTCCTGCAGCTGTCTCACTAGAAATAAGGCATCAGTAGTGTTTTTACCTGGCACGAACCCAAACTGCATCTCATCTAAATTGATTCGCTCCCTAAATTAGTTGGGCTATGACCCTCTCTGTAACTTTCATAACCTGATCTAACAGCTTGATGCCTCTGGAATGAACCCTTTTATACTCTTTTACTTGTTTCAGTCATTTGACTGTGGCCATGCTGGAGCACCGACTTTAGTTGAGCAAATCGACCCCAAGACATATTCTTTGTAAGCTTAGTACTTATTCTATCAGTCTCTTTTGCCAAACCACCAAGTTACGGGGACGTAAACACACCAGCATCGGTTGTCAAGTGATGTTGGGGGGACAAACACAGACACACAAACAAGTATATATACATATATACAACGGGCTTCTTTCAATTTCTGTCTACCATATCCACTCACAAGGCTCTGGTCAGCCCGAGGCTATAGTAGAAGACACTTGCCCAAGGTGCCACGCAGTGGGACTGAACCTGGAACCATGTGGTTGGTAAGCAAGCTACTTACCACACAGCCACAACTGTTTCTCTGATATTTTCTGCAATAAAATTTTTTTTCCCCTTCTAACATGTATAGTCATGGTTTCAAGTTCAATCTGACTGTGCAGCAACTTGAGCAAGTTGGTTCCAAGTCAACCAAAGCCTAATGAGTGAATTTAGTAGACAGAAACTAAAAATGTGTGTGTTTGTGTGTGTGTGTACATGTGTGCACCCTCGGTCTGACTTACCTGCTAATAGTCAACAAATGTCACCATGAAGAAAAAAAATTCAGACTAGGGGAAATACCACCTGGCTTGGAAAAGGTGAGAGTTGGTGACATGTAAAAAGTGGTAGATAAAAATCTACTTCACTAAATTTCATCTAATGCATATGGAAAAGTTTTCAAGAATTTATTCTAGATATTGATGGTGATGATAACACAAAAAGATATTTGTTAAGAAACGGAAATATATAGTTGTCTCAATGGTACACACACTAAATAGCTGCATTTAATTCAAAACATTTCAAAGGCAGAAGAATAATAAAATTTAGAATATGAAATTAAATGTATGAGGATGAGATAGATACTAATGTTCAATACTGTGTGCGTGTTTATGTGTGTGTTGTCTCATTTTTGTTGATATTGATAATGATTATGATGATGAAATATGTACAGAGCTGCTTATTCTCTCAATAATATCAACCAGCATAAACTGTGGTCTTTTGTTGATTCCAAGTTGTGTAATATGTATGTGGGTGCTACCAAAGACAGAATTGCTGTATATTCAGTTACAAAATGAATTTATCAGTTGAGTTTATAAGAACCCGAGTCATAGTTATGCTACACTGTGTTTGTAATTGGTACTGCTGGGGACAGACATCAGATTTAAACACTAAGTTCAGGTCTGTTCAAGGAGAGCTGACCAGCACCACTCAAGTCTATGCTTAAATTTAACTAGGGGGTTAATCAGATTTCATAAGCAAAACTGAAATGTTAAATATAATAATGTAAAAGTAATAAAAACTAGTACAACAATAATAAAGCATAAAATTAATAATAATAATAATAATAATAATAATAATAATAATAATAATAATAACAATAACAATAATAAACAGGCAGAAATAAAACAAAAAACTGTTGAGCCAATGTTTAAAAAAACTGCAGCAGATTAAAGCTTAAACATGCTTTTAAAACAATTAAACCATTCTAAAACTACTTGACAATGAAACAGAAAAGTAAAGTATTGCTTATGTGTTGGTAATAATTTCAATGAAAATACAGAGAATGTTGTGATAAACAGATTCTAAGATGGCTGGAATAATATTTCTAAAATGAAAAGCCCACAAGATATGTATCTCTCATCCTGGCAAACTGGTTTTTATCAAAGTACATATACTTTATTTGTAGATTTTTCTATCAATTTACTGCAGTGATTGTGGATGCTGGTTTAGATATGAATTTGAGTAAAATTACAAAAAGCCATAGAGTATTACTATAATTGGGTAAAACAAAATGAAAAAGAAAAGCTCTATTTGATTGTCAACATGCAAACACTGAAACAAATATAAAGTTTAGCAGATATGAAATTTAAAAAGAAAGAAATTATTTAAAAGACACTTAGAAAGCAAGCAGTTTGTTAGATATTATTTCCTTTGAGTGGGATTTCTGCAAGAGAGTTGCCATGCAATGACTAGTTTGAAAACCATTTAATGACATTCCCCTTTTGCTGATTGTTAAGAATGAGAAAAGAACTCTAAGTGCACTTTGCTGATGTGTGGAGTGGTGCAAGCATTGAGATCCTTCACTTGTGTTGGGCTGAAAATCTATAAGGAGGATCTTTACCACTCTTGGAAGCTAGACTAGTCATATCCTGTTTTTAATATGATAAATTTATTTTCATACCTTGTCGGTTTTGCTGAAGTAGGCATGGTCCTGGTTTTGAATTTTGGCATCCTATTTAATGAATAATGACCAAGTTTGAAAATATATATATATGGGAAAAATGGCATGCCAAAAATTAAAAGAAAACAATTGAGCTTTCTATGATATTCTTTTATATACAGGTGATATATATTAGAAATATATTTTCATTTGTTTCATGTGTAATTCCACACTTCTTTCCAATTTGGTTAATAGTAAAAAAAAAAAAAGTACATAAAATTGGTTAATATTCTAAACAGGAACTTTGGAAAAATGTGACCTGTGTTTGAGTAAAAGTGTGATAAAATTTTATAACTGTAAAATAGGTAGATAATAAAATAAAGATGGGAGGATATCAGTAATGCTTCATCTCTCAACTACAGTTTTGTTTTCAAGTTTCTATTCAGGATTTCAAATTATAGATCTTTTATTCAATTAACTCTAATCCTCTTCTTTAAGAGACTGGGCTAATTTTTGCATCTTTAAATAAGGTAAATTCATTGGGGCTCTAATGTTTTAAATTTTCTTAGTTTCATAAGTATTTCCTTCTAGTGCTGTTGAATTACTTTTAAATATACAGAATTAATTCCGGTAGCCATGAAACAAAGAGATGAATATATGAAGTGGTATATCAGCTGTAAGAAAATACATGGAATCCTGAAGGAGGGATCTCACCAAACTATTAGCAAAATTTGTTTTATTAACTTTCAATTCTTAAAGAATTCTTTTTAAATGTTAGTGATGATGAGGATGGGATTGATGAAAGATAAAAGAAAGGGAAGGAGAAAATGAACATGGTTACTTATAATTTTTCTCAGATGAAAAATAAGCTTAATATTAAAAATGGAAATCATAGGAACCATTAATTCATCCAGCAAGAATGTTTTACAAATGTATGTGGGGTGTGGGGTGGGAAGGGATGAAAAGGTTGTATGTGGTGTTTGAACGTGATAATGGAATTTTGTAGCCAGAGAGACCAGAAGGATTCAAAAATGATGTTATGTCCAGGTTAAGTATTGTTCAGTCTTTTATGTAAAGGGGATTAGCAATGATGTCCTATATAGTTTTGAATATGTCTATATGACTAATAACCACTGATAGATATTGAACCAGTGAATATTTTAAAGTCAATCCCACAAGTGTGTGTAGTGAACAAAATAGAGTGTAGTATTCTCTGCAATTTAGAGATTAATACCAGTGTTCAATATCTTATCAGGCCCTCCATGACTCAACAAAACTGATATTCAGCTTGAACATCATAAAGTTGATGCCTGCAGGTAAAACATAGGTGAGGAGGGAATTTCAGTGAGTTGACATTGAGAGTGTAGGACAGGACAAGATAAAGCAGTTAATGTAACACTTGAGAAAGGGACACAATGTAGGTGATGAGAAGAAGAGATGGGGTGTTAGTAGTATGCAGCTTGCTAGTTCGGCAGAATGAAAGGGTACCACTACAGTGATAATACAATAGGCAAAAGTAAAAAAGCCTAAGATTGTAGTGTATTTATTGCTCCTTTCCTGACAATTTGCTGAATTATCGAAGAACAATTTTGGTTTTTCCACCCAATCATCAGAGATCAACTCTGATTCTTCCACCCAATATCAAAATGTTGTCTTTTCACTAACAACCTCAAGGGAGGACTCCTGCTTTTCTGAAAGATATTACTGAGATAAATCAGATAAAATGCTGTTTTTAAGTAGAAACTGAAATAGACATACAGTAGGTCAGTCTTTACAGTGAACACTGTTTCACAAAACATCTTTTTCACCAAAGTTCAAAGACAACATCATATATCTACATTATAACAGCTACCTCTATTTCCTGGATGTACAAAAGGACTTTGGTGCCTGATTAACAATATTTCTAACCCATTCTCCATTCCAGAAATATTCATGTGTTGTGGATTCTCCCATTGTAAAAGACAGATAAGGGCTCCAGAACTTCTTGCTGAACAACCTGTACAGATGACTTGTTTATAGTGGTCAAACGCTTGCGCTGCACATCAGCTCCCATCCTCCATTAAATCTACATTGCATGGTGCGCCACAGGTCAGATGTCAAAGTGATCACAGAGTAACATGAAATGAACACAATGCACCACCCAGTCCAGGAATGGAAACCATAACTTTGCAATTGTGAATGCAATACCCTAACCTCTAGGCTACAGCCCTCCGCATAACACACATACAAAGAATTAAAAATTTTTTATCCGTAATTTGTGAATGGGATTTTGGTTAAATAAATGTCAAGTTGAAAGAACAATAAGTCTGTGACTAGTTATAGAAAACAAAATCCCTGAAATCACTAAAATACAAAGATAGAAGGATTAATATCATTTTTTCATTATAGTCATTAACACAAAAAGACAGTATTACAATAATCTCAAGTAATGATAACGAGGGGGAAACTAACCACTCTACTATGGAGATGGCACTTACCGGAAACTACTGCGTCTTTTGGTAACAGGGGATGCTGAAGAATTATTAAGTGAAGCATTTGAAGCATTTGGACTTGGCTCATTGGAATTACTGGAGGAATCTGTTGAGAGAAAACATGGAAATAATAAAATTACCATTTAAAGTCAATGCTTCATAAATTAAGATGAATATGTCATTGTCATCAACATTGTTTTTACATTCATTTGTGCATGTTGGCAAGAGTTAAATGAAACTTATTGAAGCAGATTTTCTGTGACTGGATGCTTTTCCTATTATCACCAACTGATACCTGTTTTTCAAGTAAGATATTTTCATTCAGCATATCTATACATTGTTCTTTACATAAGTAATGTCAATGAGTACATATAAAAATCATATACACATATGCACATACAATGGTCAGCCTGAAGTTGTAACAGAAGTCACTTGCCCAAGGTCTACACAGCAGGAACGTGTACAAAACAATGTCATTTCAAAATGAATTTCATAAACACACAACTATGCATTGATGCCACTGTCACTGTCTTCATCATCATCATCTTAATATCCACTTATTTATGCTTGCATTGATTAGACAACTTCGCCAAAGTAGATTTTTCTACAGCCAGATGCTCTTTCTTTAGCATTTGTGTGAACAGTGATTCTTTGATTACTGGCAATATGCACATGATAAGACAAGGGAAATGCAGGTACACACAAATATATATGACCCTCTTTCAGTTTCTATCTACCAAATTTCATTCACAAAGCATTGGTCAACCTGCAGCTACAATAGAAGTTATTAACTGACAGTGTCCACACTCTGCGAATGAACCCTAGACCATGTCATTCCAACATGAACTTCTTAACCACGCAGCCATGCTTGTACCCCACTCTCTCTTCATATATATATATATATATATATATATATATATATATAGATATGCAGGGCAGGGAATCGTCAATTAGTAATAAAATTAATAATTAACAATTTTGCCGGGTAGCTCAGTATGAAAAAACCTTTTTCGGTAAAAAACATTTATAATCATAAATATATAGGGATTGACAGTAACCTGCTTCTCCAACATACTGAGAATTCAGAAATAGCAGTCAAAGAACTACTGATTTCAAAACTACAAATTATTACTCCAGATTGATAGCGATATTTTTGATACAGAACAAAAAACAGTAGAGAAGAGTAAAAAAACACTTGCCTTTAGTTAATTTAGTACGATCGTTTCACAGTTAAGAGTAAAGAATACTCTATTCTGATCTTCAGCTAAATATTCTAATAAATTTGTTAATGTCTAAATAACTCACGTTAATTTTGACCATGTGAACATCAATACCACGTGAGGAAGATGTTAAGAAATTTATCGGCCAGTAAGTTCAAAATCCCTCGCCCTAATGAATTCGATAAATTTCTTAACGCAGGAATTCGTACGAGTCTCTTTCCTATGCGGGACTATTTCTGATACACACTGAATTGAATTCATTAGGGCGAGGGATTTTGAACTTACTGGCCGATAAATTTCTTAATGTCTTCCTCACGTGGTATTGATGTTCACATGGTCAAAATTAACGTGAGTTATTTAGACATTAACAAATTTATTAGAATATTTAGCTGAAGATCAGAATAGAGTATTCTTTACTCTTAACTGTGAAACGATCGTACTAAATAAACTAAAGGCAAGTGTTTTTTTACTCTTCTCTACTGTTTTTTGTTCTGTGTGTATCAAAAATATCGCTATCAATCTGGAGTAATAATTTGTAGTTTTGAAATCAGTAGTTCTTTGACTGCTATTTCTGAATTCTCAGTATGTTGGAGAAGCAGGTTACTGTCAATCCCTATATATTTATGATTATAAATGTTTTTTACCGAAAAAGGTTTTTTCATACTGAGCTACCCGGCAAAATTGTTAATTATTAATTTTATTACTAATTGCTTTTTGCATGGCACTGGTACAGGAGCCAATCAGTGGGCATTGGTACAGGAGCATTGACCATGTTTGGCTGATGCATACACACACACACACACGAAAAAACACACATGTATGTATATATTCATAAATGATTAAGTCCCATCAGTAGATGGTGAGAAAATTCATTATTTACATTTGACGGATATCTGTCCTCAACTTGTTTGTTGTTAACACAATGTTTTGGCTGAAATTTTGAACCTGGGTTCTCATTCCTAAGGTATTTTTTGATGTTGTTGTTTTCATTATTATTATTCAGGTCACTGCCTGGAATCAAACTTGGAATCTTGGGATTAGTAGCCCACGCTCTTAACCACTATGCCAAATGCCCACAGGCAATTATGGAGTGAATTTTAGGGCTTATAAATCGAATATTTTCCTATCCTTCCTTAATACCGGTTCCCATATGCTACTCATATCTGCACTGGGCTGCTTAGGAGGTTGTTGTGTCCTAGCATATGTGCTGCTTCTTTTAGTTTTCATATTTTCCAGTGGTGTTCTCTGCCTATTATTTTAACTTCATCTCACAGGGGGAGGTGGTCTCCATTTTTCCACACATGATCAGCTATACCCGATTTATCAATATCTCCTCATGTCACAGCTTTGCGATGTTCGTCTACTCTTATTTTGAGGGGGTGACATGTTTCACCTTTGTATAACCTACCACAGCTGCATGAGATGGAGTACATGCAGTCTTTGGTCATATTCTCTTCTATTGGTGGTTTTACTCGAAGGAGATATCTGCAAAGTGTTGTATTACTCTTGAATACTGTCCTGATGTCATATGGGCCGCATATCTTTTGTATCTTTTTGGAGAGGCCTTTCACATAGGGTAGACAGACTGTGGACAGTTTATTGGTTTCATCCTCTCTTTTCTTCATAACAAGACGAGGACAAATATCCGTCAAATGTAAATAATATACATAATTCCTCATGTCTTAAACATAGAACTCTGGTGAGAAAATGTTTCAAATTATGGATGAAATCTTCATTTGTAATTTTAATGCCACAAGAATTGTTTGTGTATCTGTTAATGACATTTTACTACAATCTCTCTCTCTCTCTCTCTCTCTCTCGTATATGCATGCACACACGCACACACATTTAGTTGTAAAGAAAGAAAACCAGCAAAAGTAACTTACCATCTAAGTCAGCACTTGTGCGCGTCCCTGCAGCAGATGATACTTTCAAAATTGGAACCGGTTTAAGTGCAGACATTGGAACAAGACCTTGACAAGGCTCTTTCACCTCAGTAGGTAATGTACGCACAAGGCACCAATCCGGCTGTCCAGGAGGGCAAACATCTATTAGTTCTACTTGTTGACCCTTCTGAACACTCAGGTCCCATGTAGATGTAGCTGAATAGTCAACAATGACAACTGTAACATCTGAAGAACACTGCAATAAATAAATAAATAAATAAATAAATAAACAAATAAATAAATAAAGATTAATTAAATTTTAAAAATCACTTTCAATAAATACTTAAAATATATAAACCTTAACATGTTTCTAAGAATCACAAGAACTCCTAAATTTGGTCTTGTTGTTGCTGTGTTGTTCCACGTTGGTCATGATCATACAAACCTTTAGCAAGCAACGAGTCAGTCAAATGACTAACAATGACTGGCAAATGTCATGTTCTGAATATATAAATTTGGTGTTTTAACCTGTAGTGATCCTTTAGTGAACCATTACTACCAACACTCCATAATGTGTCTTAAATATTAAAATATAGTCAAACACTATAATGTTTATTGATATACTATGGTTGTGTTTAAAATGTGATTTAACAAAAAGTTGTCACATAAAATAGGTATGGGACTTTGAATCTACTCAACTCTCACATTATTACACATGTCCTTGCCATCATTTAATGTCTGTTTTTCATGCTCACACAAGTTGGATAGTTTGACAGGAGCTGGTGAGCTAGAGTATTGTGCCAAGCTCTGCTGTCTGCTTTCATATGGTTTCTACAACAGGGTGTCCTTCCAAATGCCAGCCACTTTATAAAGTATACTGATACTGGATGCTTCTTACATGGTGCCAGCACTGGTGAAGTCACCAAGTAAATTGTAAGACAAAGATCCCCTTGACTGAGAGGGGGAGTGGTTTTTTGGTGGGGTAATGAGAGGTTAAACTATGAAAGTGAGACAGAAACTGGTGTCTTGCTCTAGAGGAGATACATTGCTAACCCGGTCAGCGGAGTAGGTGGAAGGTGAGAGAGAGTGGAGGTGGAAAGATGGCAGTGAAGATGTGCCAAGATGTACTTTCAAGGTACAAAGAGGTGAATGTAAGTGGAATGTAATAGGAGTACTGGACAGGATAAATGAACAAGGAATTCACAAGAGTGTGAAACAAGAGTAGAAGATGGGAGAAGAAAAGGAATGGAGTGAGTGGTGAACATGGGTATGTAAAGGAATAATAGGATAGCAATGACACAGTTGGGAGAGAGAGAGGGGACAAAGTGTCACTGGGCTACAGGAGAAGTGGAGTAGAGAAATAAACAGTTGCTTCATTGGTGTAGAAAGATTTAATGTAATGCTTGGCTGGGGAACACATAATACACAGCACTGCCTGAACTCAGTTTTGCTGAGGTGGGAAGGTCTTTTCAAGAACCTAACATTACAAAACATCTCAGTCCACTGTCATCTCTGTGAAGCTTAACATATTGAAACTGGCCCTCACTATTTCATCCCATGTCTGTCTGGGTCTCCCTCCCACTTTAAATGATTGGCACTTTTTTATACAGTTGTCCCCATTCATATGCACTAAATGACCAAACCATTGTAGTCTTCTCTCCTGCATGCTACATCTGATTCCTCTTATGTCTAACTTTTCTCTCAAACAAAGTAAATTCACAGATAACAATTGAAATACTTGCATGGTTTTATGTTCTTATCAAAAGTATTACCTTTATATTGTATGTAAGTTTGTGTGTGTGTGTGTGTGTGTGTGTGTGTGTGTAACAATTCTCCCAATTATCTGTGTCATGTCAAAGTGACCTGCATGTCTTGATTAACATAAGAACCACTTAACAATGTCATCTTTGAATAGAGACATCTCTATAAAAAAAAAACAATAACATTTGACAGCTGGCACTAAATCTTATACAATAGATGATATAAGATACAATAATGGTACATTTACAATTCCTTCAGATGTCTGACGGTTGTTTAAGTTATAGTTACACAACATTAACCACAAAAAAAAATAAAAGATTATTTTCCTCTAGGAACAATTGCACGATACATGGTTTCTTTGCGTATATGAAGTTAGTCTTCTCAATTTTAAATGGAGAGCATAAAGTAATTAACAAAATAAACCCACAATTTCACACAGACATAAATGTACACACACACACACACATAAATAGAAACATATATACAAAGCAGTGTACATAGGCATATGTAAACAAACATATTTTACATAAACATAATGTACACATACATGCATACACTTACACACTGATATCTACTAAGTTTTCCTTTACCATTGTAGCAAAATACATTTTTAAAACTGCAACTTTATTTTCAATATATTCTTCGATTGTAGTAGTGTTTCTTATTTGTAGTTACAATTTACTGAAGAAACAAAGACTATGTACAAATGTGATGACAGTTATTTTGTGTGTGTGTGAGAGAGAGAGAGAGATATATATATATGTACACACACACACACACACACACACACACACACACACACACAGAGCCAAATCTCCTTCAGATGATACTTTATTGAAAATAAAAACAAGGAAGGACACATTAACCCCTTTGTTACCATATTTCTGTTGAAATACATTGCCTTTGTTTCAATGAGTTTGAAAGCTATGAAGAACTTACAACATTAATTTTGACATTATTAAGCTGGTGCTCGGAACATAAATTAGCAGGAAATTTTGATGGCAATATTTAATTAAGATCAATTTAAAATAGGAAGTTTGTATCAAAGAACTAGGTACAGTTTCAGGTGCGACTTTATGAAAAGGGTTAAATGATGTTATCCTACTTACATACACTACAACTGAATCAAAGACATGAAGGTCACTGTTAATGGCTGCTGGATCAGGTCTGATGAGGGACTAAACAACAGAAACCCAGCCAAATCACCCCACCTCACTACACACTGTAGTATAGCTGTGTGACAACTCTAAGTATTGTCAGTGTAATGTTATGAAGAGACTTAATGGTATTGATCGTGTAAGCCAATATTTACATATTTCGGCTGACAGCCAGAATTAACCAATAGTGTGAGATTTATGGTGATGTGTATTTTCACTAACTCTACTTAATGTTTGGGAACATGCCATAAGCAGGGTGGGCAGCAGCTGGGCGGGGGATAATGCTGAGAGAGAGGAAGAGAGGGAAAGAGGAAGAGAGAGAGAGAGATATTCAAACATTTAATACTCTTACTTTAGGTCTGGATGTCAAAATTTAATACATTTTATTCTGGGATTAAAGCAAAAAACTGCAAACACTCCCACATGCACACATATGTCAGTATGTAAATGAATCTGTATAGACAGACACATGTACAAAATGTTTGTAACACACAAAGTTACACACCCTAATGACCAGAAGTCCTAACTTTCAATACATGAGTGCAGAGAGGGGGTAATTTGGCAAATTTTGTAGGGTGGGGCGTAGTTCATTAAACTTTTTTATCAACTGAGTAAGTTTGAATGTCAAGTTTTGGTCTGGTAGGATTTGTATATGCAGTAATCACACACACACACACACACACAGACACACACACACACACACACACACACACACACACACACACAAATATGATGATGGAAGTCAACTAAATAATGATTATGACTATTGCTTATCAATGAGTTACAACATAATTTTGTTTTAATTGATGCTTTGTAGCTTCAATCACAACTGCTACATATATCTCTTCTCAGTTTAATGCAACGTAGAATGATGACAATTGGTGTTGTGTACAAACATAAGTATTTCTAGACTGCCTACAGACAAGTAATGTTTAGAACGTGGGTAACTCTTTCAGGTGGTGATGATCTATTATTAGCTTGCTTTCGTTCATATAACCTCGAGTAACTAACATGACCAGCCTTACAAAGACACACACACAATTCCCCCCCCCCCCATCAATATCAGTTGATGTCGTACAGTTTCTATTGACAAATTCCACTCATAAAGCATTGGTCAGCCTGTGGAAATAGTTGAAGACACCCGCCCACAGTGCTATGTAGTGAGAACAAACCATATGCTTTCCTAACTTGTTGGGTCCTTTGTGTACAGAGATAGCAATTCTGAAGAACTGAGGCTGGAGCATGCTTTTGAGTGACTTTATGCCAATCAATCAAATGGCTCTTTTCTGGGTACGGTCTAAGATGTTTGTGCATATGTCAGCAACACTGTCCCACTTCATTAAGGACT
This sequence comes from Octopus bimaculoides, assembly GCF_046866305.1. NCBI lineage: Eukaryota > Metazoa > Mollusca > Cephalopoda > Octopoda > Octopodidae > Octopus > Octopus bimaculoides. The sequence continues at coordinate 164,017,229 of NC_142929.1, read as the reverse complement.
AAAATATCTTCTAGCCCTTATGAGAAAGAGCCAGTTAATGAAATGCAGTCTTACTAATGTTAAGGATGTGCTTTTTGCCAAGAGGGAATCACAAGATAGCGAGACCTAACAACTGGAGTGATTCTGAGGACTTGAACTGAGTGCTACTTATGATGACAAGGAAATGTGGTACAATGCTGTTTCCTTGATAAAAGCAGATTTTTCCTTACTATTGAAAGAGACAAGACTTGCATATACCTAGTGAAAGATGCTTTCAAAATCTGTTTATGGAACCAATGAGTTTGGTATGTTGTGATTAGGTTGCAAGTGGATAATACATGGTTAGAGAATGTTGAGGATAATGAAAAGTAATATCATCTGCATAAGAATGGAAGTTGTTTGATGAGGCAGTAAGTTACTGATACGTAAAAGGAAGAGAGCAAACTCTGGGGTAAAGGAGAATTGATAGAATGAGCGATAGAAATATGCAGCAACAATGCAATCTAATAGGAAGCTACTGATCCAAGAGATAAGGTACAGATGGAGCCCAAACGCAGGAAGTTTTAAAAGGAGCTTTGCATGAGACATCATGAAAACTCTTTACTGATGCTGGGGATGACAATATTTCTTTCACTAACCCCCTCCAACAAGAGCCCTTTGGATAGGTGACAGATGAGAGTAGGTCAACAGTGGATCAGGCTTTATGAAAATCACGTTGGTGGCATATGAGAGAGAGAGAGAGAGAGAGAGAGAGAGAGAGTATTGGAAACATTTTTAATGGCTGATTCCATTACCTTAGATCAGGGGGTCACCAAACTTTCACAGCGGGCCAGATAACTGAGAGATTGACGGACGCAGGCTGCATAACCATTTTGTTCAGTACAATACAGTCAATAAACAACAAATATAGACAACCAACATATTTACTTACCAAATAGTTATCAAAGAAGGCGATGTTAGCAATAAGATAGTCATATCACATCCAGTGTGCACATATCCGAATCTCACAAACTAGGCAGCAAAAAAAGTTAGTGAGATTTGTGAAACTGGTGTTTAGCGCTTAAGATATCATTAATATTTGCTTTAGAAATTCTGCATCCAATCAAGAGAATTGCTTTCAAATGTTCATCAGTCAACTTTGTTCGATGTGCTGACTTCACATATTTCAATTTTGAAAATGTTTGCTCACAGACATAAGTTGTTCCAAACACTGATGCCATACCAGAGGCAAATGAACTCTCATTGCAGGTACTTACACAAAAGGTACAGTATGGTGGCGGGCCGGATGAACTGACCTCATGGACCATAGTTTGGTGACCCTTGCCTTAGATGTATTAGAAATAAGTGCAATAGGGCAATAGTTAGCAAGGTCAGAGAGTAATTCTTCTTGGAGATGTTATGGATGTACACATTTTACAAATGAAAATGAAATTTGGAAAAAAGTAAATTTCTGCACATAGCTAAAGCAAAAATTTAGAGGAAATATTAGTTACAAGTGTTTTGTAGTATTAATATATCTATGGTATAATATATACATAAGTATAACTGTTTGTAATGACTTAGTAAAATTAGTTCTTTTCTAGTTACTTTATGCCAAGGTCAAGTTGCCTCTTTTTTCTTTCTTTTCAAGATTGATAAAATAACTACCAAAGTACTGGGCTGTGATATAATCAACAAAATATTCCCTAATGGCACCACTCCAGCTTGGCCACAATCCAATGATTGACAATAAAAGAAACCCACACACACCCAAATGAGCCAATTTGTGTGGAGATCTTTCTACAAAGAAGAAAAATGTTCTGTTTCATTGTTGCTTTAGTCTTTACAGAAAATCTAATTGAAATAATTGCTGCCTGTTATAAGAAGAGAAGTAAGCCACATTGGCTGGGAGAAGAACTCATGGTTTAAGCAGCAAAAAGAAAGAACAAAGAAAACCAAACTGACTGAGAAAATAATATATGGTTCAAGTAAGTGGGTCATGAGAAAATATTAACTCTTGACTAGACACAACTCCAGTAGTTTCTATATCCTGTAGTACAAGCCAATCAGAGAGCTGCTATGCTGCTTGCGATGCTATGCACAATACAAATCTACAAATAATACCTTACAATCATGGGAAAGAAAACAGCATATGAATAATATAGACCAACATATACGTCTAGAAAGACAGGATAATCATGGCCAGAATGCCTTTGATTAATAGGTCTTCAATTGAAGTTAACTTGTGGCTTAAACATCTACTACATAATTCTTTCTATGTCTCTATTCTACCCACTGTAATAATATGAATAGATTTATGTCAAATTGTATGAAATGTAACAAAATAATATATTCTAACATTAACATAAGTTACAGGGTTGAATATAGGTAATTATATCAACCACAGCAATTAACTAGTATTGGTACTTGACTCTTGAAGAATGTAAGGTCAACATGGCCCCAGTTTATATCCAGAATACAAAGAAATCTAAAAACATATTGCAAGTCATTCTGTTCAGTGCTCTGTTGAGTCTGTCAATCCCAAATATAAAAAGGTAGGGTTGCTGTGTCCCACACTAACATGAGATTTGGGCCTGTGATATACGTATCTTACAAACATTAGTAATATAAAATGAGTGAAGCGTAATATGAATTATGCTTCAGTAATATAAATTGAGTGAAGTTTCTATATAGAGGCCAAACTGGGCCAAGACTGATAAAAAACAAGAGGTTGAGGATAAATAACGAAGTATTTATTACTCAGTAGCAGTTAGTTAAATGTGTTATATAACAATTTCAGATGAAAGGAAGAGTGTGGGTCATGCTGGACAGTAACGATAGGACTCTTCTATAGTGGCAATATCAGTTCACTTGAAGCTTAACTTGAAATTTCTGTAAAAGAAGTACTGAATAGGAAGGTGTTAAAATGGGCAGGAGAAGGACACTGCATTTCTAAGGAAGAAAGTTTTGTCAAAGAGTTTAGAAAGCAGGAAGGATTAATACACTATTAAAATAACATAAGAGGCATTATCAGGTTACAGTTATATCTAGTAAAAAGGGTTAACAATGGTCCACAAAAGAAATCCACATAGAGTATCATTATCCAGTCTACTTCCAGTTAAATGGTGTGGTTATTATTGTACTTAGTGGTATTGCTGGTTATGATATACAGAGCAAATATAGGAAAAATTATAATAAACACAAGATGCAGTCTATACTATTTGTTCCTTATGTATGTTTTGCCATTGTAACTATTTGCATCTTCTGCAGTGGCTGTTCATAGTGCAGTAAGATGCAGATGTAGATTTCCAATAGTTCATCACCCTATTACATTATCTCCTGTGTCAACATAATCTAATAAAGTGTTCCTTTGATGAACTGTTGGAGATCTGCATCTGTATCTAACTGCACTACGAACGTCCACTAATAGCAAAACATATATAAGGAACAAAACGTATGTAAGGAACTGCAGCTTGTGCTTATCGTACTTTTTCATGCATACGTATGTGTACACACACATCTATACTTATAGACAGACAGATATTAATCATCATTTTAATGTCCACTTTCCATGATCACATGGACTGGATGGAATTCATTGAGATAGGATTTCTATGGTTGGATGCCTATCTTGTCACCAACCCTCACCTGTCCCCAAGTAAGTTAATATTTCTCTATGGCGGGACATATTTCCGCAGAAGATTAGACATGAAAAACATTACAACTATCACACAATGTCAAAATCAGGAGACAATAAAACAAACACACACAAACAGGCTTCTTTCAGTTTCTGCCCACCAAATCCACTCACAAGGCTTTGGTTGGCCCAAGTCAATAGCATGAGCTCAAGGTTTTGTTTTCCAAAAACTGCTGTTGCTTCTGCTATTACTACTGCTGCTACTGCTACTACTACTACTACTACTGCTGCCACTGCCACCACCACCACCTATACTACTACTAATAATAATAATGATGATATTTGTGTGGTAGAAATGTTGACTTTATAAAGATCTAGAAGTATTTAGTATCAAAACATGAAAAAAAAAAAATTCAACTGAATAAAATATATGAAAGGGTTGTGAAGAGAGTATGATCTCCATCATCATCATCATCATCATAATCATTGACAGAATGAGCTGGTTGGCAAAGCAGAACAGAGAAGCCAATTCATTTGTGAAAGATATGTGAGGGAGTATAATATTCACACACAAGAACATAGTCTCTTTCTCTCTGACTCCCCACCTTCTCTCTCTCTCTTTTTCTTGCATGCACGTGCACACATACACAAACACATGCACGCACGCACACACACATACACACACACACACACACACACACACACACACACACAGTGTTGTCCACAGTTTCAAGCAGTTGCAGAAACTATTTTGTTGAACAAAAACTCTGTCCTAACTTGAAGTCAGGAAATGATTGGCCAAAGATATAATCCCAGCCTGAAGCCTTACTAATGAAATTACAAGAAAGATAATCATAATAAGTACTTTATGTAGGAAACCTATTAGCACACAAGTGATGTTAACCAACATATCAACATTGCAGGAATATTCTTACTGTATCTCTTTCTACACACACACACACACATTCTTCTCAGTATCTCTCTCTCTCTCTCTCTTTCCTCGTCTTTTTTTCTCTTTCAATTTGTTGCTGTCTCTTCCATTCTATCTCTCCATCTTGCTCATTCATTCTAACTTGCTCTCACTCACTCACTCACTCACTCACTCAATATCTATCTCACTTTTGCTCACTCTCTCTCTTTATGAGATTTATTTCTCAAAAGAATTTCTAGGCTCAACTGTTTCTTTTGTTATTTCTCAAAAATAAAAGTAAATATAAATAAATAAATAAATAAAAAAACTGAAGTCTGTAAACAGAGAGTCCATTGATTCTGCGACAATATTTATAGAACAACAGTGGGTGGTAGTGGGAAGAGGATGAAGGTAAATGGCTGACATGGCTTCCATATTACTTACCGATATAGATTATTGGATATTAGAAACAAGTCTCTTACAAAGAGTTGATTACATAAAATTTCAAAAATATCATTCTTTTATTGTGTTCATTTTTTCAGTCACTTGGTGCTGCCTTTGAAGGTTTTAGTCAGTTAATAATGTCAAATGTAATGGGGTCTGGAAACTTATTTAATTGATCTAGGAAGGAGGTAAAGCAATGTCTGCCTGGGTGATATCTGAACTTGGATCATAAACAAACATAAACAAATTCCACAAAGTAGACTGCCATCCATCTGCCCAAACACAGATATTTTTTTAACTAAAGGCTTGTTGAGTGTATGTATACATATCTATGTGTGTGTACATGTGTTTCATAAACAACAGAAAGAGTATACATGATATATATTCATTTGAATGACATTGGTGATTTAATGTCACTAGTCAAGGTTTCCCTCTTGAAGTAGTCTTTCAGGCGAAAAGCTTTAAAGTCCATTGTTGTCTGGATGGCTGCATCAAGTGAGAAACTGAATAGCAACAGAGTGAATTACCAGCAGCATGTCAGAGTATGTGTGAATAACTGAAATGTGTTGATATACGAGACAATAATACTGAATACCAATTTGTTAGAGTTTTAATTTAACTCAGTGTTTCTCAACTGGGGTCCATATAAGATTTGAGGGAGGGGTTCACAAAACAAAATAGTAAATTGGGGTTTCACAATAGTATTTGAAGAGCCCTTGAATAAGTTTTGTTGTATGTATTGATTTGTATTGCAAATGAAACAGCTAGGCTTCCTTCTCTAACATTTTACATAGTTCGTCCTACAAGAAGTCAATGTGTGAAAAACAAAATAGGAATTTGGAAGAAGCATCCATAAAGCTAGTTTTTAAACATCGAATGGCTATGTGGGGGGGGGGGGGGTCCACCAAAATAAAATAGTTATCAAAGTGGTCTATAGGTTGAGAACCCATGATTCAACAGAATCAAAAGTTAGGATTCAAAAACCTTAGGGTAGCTAAAATTTGTTTCATCCAATTACGTTATACTGCATAATCACATTCCTCAATCTTTTAGCCTCTAACAGACTGTCTTCTTTTGTCTGTTCTGGAGTAAACTGGAGTGGAAAAAGGACATTTTAAAGACACATCTTTTACCAATGGATTCTTTTTATTCCTATTTCACTTGGGCGGACCCTCATAGCCATCCAATGTCTAGAAAGTCCCATTATATTTTTACAATTAAATAATATTTGGAAATGTACAGTAAAAAGGTTAAAATATTTAGTGCATTGTAGAAGTATAAGCAATTTATTGCACCTAAATTTTGATAACAAAAAAATCTTATATGGAGCCCGATTGATAACCACTTCTCTAAAAGAAACTAAAAGTCTGATGAATATGGTTCTGCAATATAGCATAATTATGTGAAACAAATTGTATCCACCCTGTACCATTGAATCAGCTTTTGTGTTTTCATTCATTTTCACACACACACACACACACACACACACACACACACACACACACACACACACATCATTTAAGTATATATGAGCATGTATAGAAATACAAGTATATGCATGAGAAGACATACATAAAAGAAAACATACAAATCTGCACATATAAATTCCAATGAAGGAACCTTGGATCTAGGTTAGAAACCAGTTCTTTCTCTATTTGCAAGAAATCTTGAAATAACAACTGAATAATGACATACATACATACTTACATGTGTGTGTGTGCACATGCACGCATGTGTGCATGCATGCATGTGGGTACGCATGTATGCACACACATACACACATATATTCAAACACACAACCAATGGGCTTCAGCACATTATCCATCTACTAAATTTCACTCATATGGTATTGGTCAACTGGAAACTATGGTAGAAGATACTTGTCCAATAAACTGTGTAACAGGATCAAAGTTGGAGCTACATGATCGTGAAGTGAACATTTATTTTTTTTCTGTTTGTTTTGGTAACCAGTTAGTAATTAGGTAAAAGAAGAAGGGGTCTCATTTAGGCTCACAACAGTCAAAAGCATAAAAACAAAATGTTTTTGAAGATTCTTTTAACTAGGAGTTGGTCTTTTCAACAGTTGTCCTCTTCTGCAGCTTCCATCCACTTTAATCACTCAGTACGTCTTTGCTCAACTGTTATCCTTCATACGTATTACATGACTATACCAGCTCAGTCTTCTCTCTTATACATTAAAACTGATTCCTGTTATACTCAGTTTCTCTCTTACCTCCCTCTGTTGTTCAGACACAGTAACACTACACATCCAACACAGAATGCTCACCTCATTTTCTTTCACCTTTTGCATATCCTTTCATTCAATGCCAATATTTTGTTGCCAAGCAACCTTGCACTTATTACACAAGAATCACGCAATCTACCCTTCACTCAAACAGAAAACTTTCATAACCAGCAGAAGTAATAAATAATGTCCAAACTTTTCCTAACCCATTCTTGCTCGGGCTAGTGTGTTTTCATAGAAAGAAATAAACATCTTTCTATTTGTCTCTCTCTTAATATATAAAGATATATACCCTACCCTTTATATAAATATGTGTGTATATAAAAGGAAATTTGTTTGTCAATAAAAATATATTCAAAATATCAATTAATGATATTGAATTAATGACGATTAAAATGTAATTGAATCAAAATCTTATTGACTATACAGCATACACCAATATGTAACTCTAAACCTATTCTCCAGTAGTTATGATAATTAAAATGTGTCTACAACAGTCCACACACACACACACACATGGTGAATTCTTGGTTGCTGCTATTGCCACTCCACAATACTTTTTTTAAAAATCTGGCTTTAGACATTATCAATAATTAATATAACTATAAATTACACACAAATATATATATATATATATATATATATAACAATAGAATGATAAAGAAAAATAAACTATGTTTTCTTTTTATATTGAATTTTCTTCAAAAAGAGATAAGGTAATGCAGAAATAATTATCATATTTCTGTAGAATAGAATTAGAGTTTCTATATGAAATAAATAGCAGCAACAATAGCGTTAATGATGATGATAAGAAATCTCTTTATTTTTGTCACAAAGATGGCAGACCAGTAAGCATTACAGGGACACACAAGAGGGTTTAAATAGAAAATGAATGAAATGGAGGAGGGGGGAACAAAACTCCAAACAAATGAACAGTATATACAATATACACATACATGAGGCAGTCCCATGAGCACGACTGTCACAAAGGCCTTGATCAAAGAACTCCACTGATTCAGGATTCTCTAGGCTACCAAAGTGTGTGCCCTCTCCGACCTGTTCTCCTGAATCTAACAGCCCCATTCACTAGAGCTATGCTCACTACCCTCACTCACCTTTCAACAAATTTAAGGAAAATAGTACCTGCCTCTTCAAGAAGGATTAGAAGCCAATGTTGATAAAAGTTTAGCTGATGAGGAAAATGTTTATCCTCAGTCCTTTCAATAATGTCCATGACATAAAAGTTTTCCCCATAGCCACCAGACAAAGGTAGACTGCTTGTTCTTGGTTAATGGAAAGCAGTAAGAGTTTGTCCTAAAAACAACTGCTGTGTGACCTAACACTGCAAATTAGCAATGCTATGTCACTGAATGAGCACAAGCAAAATAGTTTCATCATGTAGCACACATCTGAGACGGTCCCAGCGGGTGGCACTTATGTGCCTATAGAGCTATCTCAAACTTGCAATGCTGCCCATCTACTGCAGTTTCAGGTTAGGGATTTCTGGAAGATATCTAAAGTTCCTAGTTCAAAGCCCTTCTAGAGATCTTTCAGCAGTGGAATTGAAAAGCCTCTGGAACAGACCAGCTAGTTGGTTCTTGTTGATGCTAAGAGTTTTCCCACAAACATAGCTCTTTCCCACCTTTATAGAAAACTGACATGTAAGTTACACTGGTCGCATTGCCTAACTGTGATGGAGTGTGAGTACCTGATAACATTTTAGATGCCAGATGCTAATATTGTTTCAATGTAGGGAGAAAGCAATAATTTTTTACTGATTTTGATGAATATCAATACTTCACTTCTACTTATTTTATTAACAACTTGGGAGGAAATAAAAGTAAAGTTGTCACAGCTTAAAATAATAACTTTCTTTAAAGCAATGAAACCGTAAGACTGTAAATGATATGGAACTATGTTTTAGGAAAAAACAGAACAGAAAAAAAACTTCCACTTTCGACACAGAGAAATTAACACTATACAACTATATCCTATTTCAGACAATAATGATGGTGGTGGTGATAATAATTTCTAATATGAATCAAACCCCACACATTTGTGGAGTGGGTAAAGCTAACTCTGGGCAAATTAAACCCAAGTCTCTGTTGAAATCAGAATATGATGGTAAATATCTAAGCATTTAGTTTGACAGTTTTCTGTAACTACAAGAACAATAATGAAAATATCAAACTTTCAAAAGTTTTTAAAGAGTTATGCAAACCTAAATTATAAATATGTTTTCCCTAGATTAAAGTAAATTTCATATTTAAATCCTTAGATTTAAATCCTTTAGTATCAATGCAAACATTTCATTAATGAAATCCATAAAATAACATACCAAGACATTGCTATCGGTGCCATCATAGCTCTCAGCTCTTTTGTCTCGCACTTTTTGTTTCCAATGTAATAATCGAAAAAGCAACATTCCCAAATATTAGACAGTCATCCTCTTTTTGTGAAATCAATTAAATATCCGAGAATAGATTCCAGTGTAGTCCAACACAAAGTTGTTTGCCAAGTGATAATTCAAGAAGAGAAAAATGTCATCCCACTCATAGCTGCATCTGTAGAGATCTCTCTCTCTCTTTTCTTTTTAAGTCCATTTTCTGGAGAAAGTTTTCTTTTTAATTTAGCAGCTGACCACAAGGAGCATCACAAATCAATCAGTCTGTTACTATCAACACAGGCAGAAGCAAATATTTGACAAAGTCAATAAAATATAATCGATATGAATGTGTTAAATACAGATCTATAATGGGACAAGCACATTCACTGGAGTGAACAGTAAGACGAAGTAAAAATGTCAGACAGAGACTGAATAAAAAAACTTATACCACGTATACATTAGAATTGAACTATTACAACAGCGATGACAACTCCTGACACTAAGGCAGCAGTGTTTAGAAAATTTTCTTAGTATGATGAGAAGAGGGAAATTAGCAAAGCAAGCTGATAGTTTCAATGTCTGAGTGAAGAATGGTCTGCTGGTTGTATAATGTCTATTTATACCTGGATGTAGCAGCTGTTTGCTACAGGAGTTCTACTATTTATCTGCCACCACTGTTTTAGTATAGCAGAATGAGTGAATGAGAAAGAAATGCTACAACATAGAATCCCTTTATAATCTTAACCACCCCGCTCACCATCACCATTTGCAATTTGAGCTTAAACACGAGGGAATGAAGATATGTGTAAAGAACAAGAAATATGGGCTGAGAGTGTTAGTGTTGAATGGATATAATGGAATTTGGGTGAATATTTATTTCTTTCTAAAAACTTTAGTTGTCTTTCAGCACTATGGTAACAGGTAGTAAAGGAGTTCAATTCTTGGAGTGTAACAATATATAAATATATAACAATAATTATTAAAGAGAAAGAGAAAGAAAAGATATGAAATAATAACAAATGCACACACACACACACACACACACACACACTATCATCATGTCAGCAAGCAAAAAAACAGATGTAAAAGCAATGATAATATGTATGATGTGTGAATGTGTATTCACACATACATATATACATACACACACACGTTTGTATATATATGTGTGTGTGTGTGTGTGTGTGTGTAATGTGTGTCTATATATGTGAATATATGTGTGTGTGCACACATGCACACACGTCTGTGTGTAAGTAATCTAGAACTGGTGTTGTCAATATTGTGCTATTTTATGTCCCATAACATAGTGACTTGTCAAAAAGGAACAGTACTGGGTTGATCTGACTGACAAAATTCTTGAAGACAATGTGTCAGTATGGTTGCTAATCAATGATTGAAACTGGTAAAAGAATAGGAGTGAGTTTTGAGTTTGCATGTGTGTGTGCATTCATGCACATATGTACATATACACACAAATATACACGTGTATGTATGCATATGTGTGTGTGTACATCTATAGTTGTATATCTAAATCTATATATATATATATATATATCAAATAATAAGCAACGCGGATTTCAAAAGTGATTGCAGTACGCACGTTTCATGCTACTTCAATTTATTTAAGTAATGTGAGCATTACCTTAAATGCAATATGAAGAGCAATCTTCAGCTGCACGAAAAAATGTAGAAAAAAAGACATATTACAAATGTGGCAACATATTAAAACCAAGTGGGAGAGAGCAGAGGAAGAATATATAAGTCCATCTTGACATAGCAGGGTCAATTACTAGAATCAATTACTAGCCTGATAGACCCTGCTATGTCAAGATGGACTTATATATTCTTCCTCTGCTCTCTCCCACTTGGTTTTAATATGTTGCCACATTTGTAATATGTCTTTTTTTCTACATTTTTTCGTGCAGCTGAAGATTGCTCTTCATATTGCATTTAAGGTAATGCTCACATTACTTAAATAAATTGAAGTAGCATGAAACGTGCGTACTGCAATCACTTTTGAAATCCGTGTTGCTTATTATTTGATTTTAATCACCCATCCTTTTGGGATGTGATATTCGGGTGCCTTCGCATAAGTACCATATTCAAGCCTTGAATCTATATATATATATATATATATATATATATATATATATATATATATATCTTTCACTTAGTAAATTCTGAAGTCTTTTCAAGTACATCTACAACCAGCTCACAAATAGTACACTTCACTGCAGTGCAGAGAATTCATACTCATTAATATATAGCTTATTATCAAACTTTTATAAATGAATGCTGGACTCTAATTCAGCAGGATGAAACTAAACAGAAAATTATTTCATTCAGTCTATAGTTTCTAGCAACTCATAACCTTCGAATAATTACAATATTACTTTAGCACAAATCCATAAATTTGTATAGAGCAACTATACAAATTTTAAAGGTTCATTTAATCTATACCAATTCTAATTAATCATATTCACCCTCAAAAGATAAAAGGACAATTTGATGTTGACAGCATTTTAAATCAAGATATAAATGGACCTAAGTAAATAGCTGCCACTAGTAGTAGTAGTAGTAGTAGTAGTGGTGGTGGTGATAGAAGAAAAAGGGAATTTGTTCCAAATATTAGTACAATTTGGAGGAGGGGTTAGATTATTTACATTGATTCCAGCACTTAACTATTTTACTGACTCTCGTGTAATGAAAAGCACACTTAGCCTCAGTAAGATTTGAACTCAAACTGTCAAGAACTAAAATAAATATTGCAAGGTATTTTATCTGATGCTGTAACAAGTCTACCATTCAACCAGCATCGTCATCATCTTCCTCTTCATAATTTTCCTCATCATTTTAATGTCCCCTTTTCCATGTTTGTATGAGTTAAACAGAATACACTGAGATTGGTTTTCATAGCTGGATGCCCTCTCTCACCTATAAGCAAGCAAGGTAATAATCCCCTATGGTCAGACATATTTTCACAAAAGATTTGAAGCAAGTAGCACCATTTATAATGACAGGGATGCATATATATCTTAGGATTGACAGAATAAGAATTTACACTTTTGTGCATATGTCTTTCCAGAGAATTATTTCTAACATCCTCACATTAGAATAATTCTGAGTCAGGAGAAAGGTAAAATGAATTGCTATTCAAAGGTAAGTTTTCAAGAAGGAAACATGCAGGACCAGCACCTTATCTTAAAACATTCAGTAACTAAGAAAGTGTTGTGACTTCTGCAAAGGCAGATAAGATATATCTCTACCGTAGAAGTAACAGATGAATTAAAATCATCATAGATGTTCTATACCCATTTTCCATACCTGCATGAATTAGATGGTACATTTCTGCTCTTCCTAGATGGGTTAGAAAATCACCTTTCACTCAAAGTATTCGCAATGCTTTATGTAATTGAATTATTACTAGTTAAGTTTTGTGTTCTTATTGTATAATCAATTATTTCTCAATGTCTAAACTACTTCAGGATTTCTTAGTTCATGAAGCATTATTTTAAATTATTGAATAGAAAATTGAAACTTAATTTTTTCCTCTTATTAGACAGAATTTGAATCTTTTACAATCTTGAAACCTATATATATATGTGTATATATGAGAAAAAGAGAGGATAGTCTTCTTTCAGTTTGTCTGGGGATGTAAACAAACTAACAATGGTTGTCAAGTAGCAGAGTGGGGAGCAAACACACGAATGTACATGGTTAGCTTCCACACAATTTTGTTCACTATATTCACTCACAAGGCTTTGGTTGACCTGGAACTATAAAAAGACCTTTGCCCATGGTGCCACATGAAATCAGTGGGTTTCAGGTTCAGCAAGCTTCTTGACCACACAGCCATGTCTGCTCCTATACTGATATTTTCTCCAACAACCTTTATACTTTCAACTGCTTAATCTTAATGCTAGCTAATTATCCCTACCAACCAGCATGAAATAACTTGATAAAAGCTAAGGACGTTTTCCTATTAAATGACAATCCTATATATTGATTTATTTATTTTATTAGATAAAGTATTTTTATAAACTTAGATAAAATATTTTTCAACTCAATAGATTCTTCACTAAGATACTTGTATTTTTCAGCATACCACAAACACTATGGTACCCATTATATATAAACTATATTCCATATAGTTGACATATGTTAACAGGTACATGCAATACACCTAGATGCTATCCACTCCCATATCCATGCCATTCAGTGACATTCAGTACACACAACCCATTCTTGAAGTTAGGTACACAAACAGCCAATCAGATCACTTCTCACTCCTACCATCAGGAACTCTAAGTCAATGAGAGAGCTTCAACTCATTTCCTTGATCTGTTAGAAACACAAGTAAAATTTCCCTGAAATCATACCCTATCTTACAAAAGATATGATACGTTGTACAATGTAGTTCTAGACATTAAAATGAAAAGCCAGCATGATGGTTATGGCTGAAATGCCTTTCATCATAGATCGTTTTGAAGAGCTAACTTAGGTCTAAACAACCAGGGTCAACCACTATCAACCATGATAAACATATGTGAAAGAAGACAAGACCTTTCTAAGTGTAAAAGTCACTGTCCTGTTGTTATTTCACTCAACAAACCAACAAAGCTATTTTGAGCAAATAAAATTCTACCCCCACCCAAGTATTCATTCATTCCATTATAACTAACATATCAACATAATACAACTTCTAAACATGCTGGAATTGACACTGACAACACTCTTACCATTAAACAGTTAATTCCATTAACTCAATGTTCAGTCACTTGTATTCTTATTATCTAACATAACACATTCCCTCACTCTAATTATAGCTTCTGAGGTTGTTGAAAGCTCAGCTCAGCTCTCTCTCTCTCTCTCTCTTTTCATTCTCCCTACTTAACACTTAATTTAGGACCACTGATTCAATCCCTCTCTTTAAGATGAACTTTTCTTGAGTTAAGTAGTATGTGATACACAAAAGGTAGATGTCCTTATAATTCAATAGAACCTTCAAAGTTAACACTACCCTTTTGATACCAACCCAACTGAGAGCATCACCCCTAGTTCTATCATACAAACTTTCTGTTTTAAAGTGATCTAAATCCATATTTCCCATTAAAATTTCATGTTATCAGGTTAATAAAAACAATGTTATTTTACTTTATTGCTGTATTTCGGGGTGGTCATTTTATTTATTATTGTTTTTTTTTCCAAATAAACACATGCACTATATATATATTGTCTTTTTTTCTTCACTCATTTATTACTGTTATTTTAATGCCTGCCCATTGTCTGGAAATCTTCCGTCACGCATCTGTGACCTCCATTCTGTTCTTCTAAGATGTGTATCCTTATGTGCACATGCGTTTGTGTCCTTGTTTGTGCGTGCGTATGCTTGTGTGTGTGTTCCCTTCAGCCCCAAACACACACACAAGTATACGCACACACATAAACAAGGACACAAATGCATGCGCACATAAGGATACACATCTTAGAAGAACAGAATGGAGATCACAGATGTGTGACGAAAGATTTCTGGACAATGGACAGGTATTAAACAGTAATAAATGAGTGAAGAAAAAAAAAAATATATATATATATATATGTGTATATACATACATACATATATATATAGTGCATGTTTTTATTTGGAAAAAAAAAAAAAAATAAAATGACCACCCTGAAATACAACAATAAAGTAAAATAACTGTCTTTATTAACCTGATAACATGAAATTTTCTGCTGCTGTCCCAAGACCAGAGAAGAAAAACAAAAAGACACAGTTCCTGTATTCCTCTGTGTATGTGTGTTCGTTCACAGTGTTGCCATTGTGGTGGTTGTGGTTGTTGTTGTTGTTGTTATTGCCATCATCGGCACCACTGCTGCTGCTGATTGTATTAGTTGTGTTGTTGACATAATATGGCCATCCATGAAGTTTCATGTATGTGTTTGCTTCATATATATGCATGCTCTTTATATAGTTTTATTGATATTATCTATCTGTTTTACATTTATTATAGGTATGTGGCAGATATATCTATATATTCATATATTTATCTATTTATATATTTACTTTTTTTTTTTTTTTTTATACACCTGTCTCTATTTCTCATAAGTATCATAAGCAAATGCATATATATCTATTCTGTGTGTATTACTTTATTCTTCATTAATTTTTTAAATATTCGAAGAGGGTGAATTTCAACAGAAATATAATAACAAAAGGGTTAAACAACATGCCCATTATGTCAGCTATGTTGTGCTTCAGTCTCATGTGAGATCATATTTGCATTTCGTAGTGCTTCCTAGTGCAGTGCACAAAGAAACAGTAAAGACATATAAAAGCATAGTGATAGCCAGGAGGTGGAGTGAGAACCAAAAGATGGACCAGTGTGATGACAGTCATGAACTGAGACAAGCAGTGACAATGAGGATATGTAGAAGTGAGGCAGACTTGGTTATTTACTGATTGACAAATCTGATATCACTGGAGTTCATAGTAGTTAACAATTCAGTATACTTTGAATATAGTGAGATTATATTGCAGCAATTTTGGTGTTTGGCAAACTGGCAGAATCATTAGCTTGCTGGGCAAAACACTTATAGGCATTTCATCTGTTTCCATGTTCTGAGTTCAAATTCTGTTGAGGTTGACTTTACCTTTCATTCTTTCAGGGATGCACCAGTTGAACACTAGAGTTGATGTAATTGACTTACCCACTGCCCTGAACTTGCTGGCCTTGTGCCAAAATTTGAAATTTGAGATCAATTATAACTAGGGAGAGAGTATTTTAAGATGGTGTGTCTTGGTGACTGTCAAGAAATTTAAACCATATCACAGCTGTGAGATGTGTTTCTTGTACGTTTTATTGGTCTCTGAGTTGATATTATTTCCAATGTGTGTAATCTAGTATGGTATAGACTACAAGACTTAGATGAACTGCAATTTACAAAGTTCAGGTGATTATAAATGAACTATAAAGATTTTTAATATGAATGCTATTAGACATTACAAATACCAATTTGAGGTAGAAAAAAAAAACAACAGGATCTATTCATGAAACACTAACCATGTATAATAAATATCTCAGATAATAGTGTGATAGCAAAAGATGAGAACTTGTTGCAAAAGAAGGTACAGAAGAAATGAAAAAAACGCATTGGAGGGGCAATGCATACCCTGTGTGCAGATAAGTGTTTTTGCAAATTATAGTGTGGTTTACAATGCGTTGCTTATTCATGCTTTTTAATTGAATAATTTTTTTCTAAGAAATCAAGTCGTAAATAAACGAAACACTCAAATCCATCACTGTACATGCGTGCGCGCGCGCGCGCACACACACACACACACACACACACACACACACACACACAGTTGCATATGTATGTGTGTATATATGCACATACCCACATGTGTCTACACACATAAGTACAACATAATCAGGCAGAGTCACTGAATACATCAGAAGAACTGAACAAGAGACAATAATAAATCTCACATACATATATATATGGAAGCCCATTTAAAACTGTATGGTATTCATGCCTTTCTGATAGGAAAACATTCACACCTTTCTGGAACTGATATGACTTATCAGACACTAACCAAGGCAACGCCAACTCAATTGACTGGGAAACATAATTGTTTACACAGACAAACATACATATAGAACAGTATACAAGTACATGCATACGGACATATGAACAGTAACACACAATCAAGAAGTTGTTATCTAGCTTAAAACTCAGCAAGACATTCTTAACAAACCCAAGATCAGATCACTAAGTACACTTGCAATTTGTCATCAGTAAAAAAAATCTAACAGAATAACATTCAACAGATAATTTTAACTGTCAGGGTTTCCTTCTTTCAAGAAAAGGTGTTGGGGATGAAGGGATGAAAATCACGATGTGATATAGCAAAAAAAAAAAGAAACGGTCAACGTTTGGAAGGATACACTAAATGGAATTATCTTCACAACAGCAAGCACTATGATGATGGCAAGAGAACACAACAATAAGGGAGTCACTAAGTGGTCACTTCTTAACTAGTTAGAAATAGCAACCAATTTTCCATCAAATGGCACATTAGTGTCTTGAAAAGAGCAGTCATAGACATGCAAGGCATGCATTTGATTAAAAGTATGCTTGAACAGGAATGAACATAAATGACCAACTGTAGAGAGGAATAACAAGGTACAGACTGGACAACAAAATTTGTGGTTGCCTTACTGTTTATATTCTGACTTAAAATTTTGCCAGGGTCAACTTTATCTTTCATATGTCAAAAGAATTAAGTGCCAGTTGATCTTAACCATATGGCTAAGAAGTTCAGACTAGGTAGTTTCAGGTTCAATTTACAGTGCTACTGGGTTAAATGTCATTGATCATAATCAATGAAGCCTTTCGAATGTAATTTACATAGATAGAGACTGTGTGAAGCTCTCTGAAATGAGACTTAAACTACTGCACACTTTAACATAACTACCATGCCCCTTGAGCACCTTTAGTGGAGTTCATACTGTAGCAAGCATTTAGGCCAGGACTTTAGCCTGAGGTAATTTCCTTTCACCAATGACAGATGCTCTTAAAAGGATCATGAACACTGCCTTCTCCTCAAGCTAAGATATAAAAATAGGACACTTTTACTGGGAGGGAAAACAGAAAGACAGGGTCAAACTGACCTGAGGCTAAATAACAAACACTACTACCACAACCAACAGGTGCAAGAAATAGACTGGATAGTGGACAGAGTACATGTCCAGTGTGTCATACTGTATACCACACAATTGAAGCTTGTCAGCATGTACTATGTAGTTAGGTACTGGCAAGGAATACCTGGAACTGTAAATTTATGGACCGCTTGTAGTTATTCAGCCAATTATCTGTACCTTGGTTCTGTTGATCATAGATGACCAGCACTACCAATGCTATTACAAGAAAGAGCAAGCTTCTCACAGAAATGAAGATTGTAAGTATTGACTATAGGCCTGTCTTTGAAGAGAAATTCCTTGAACAACAACAACAATAGGAATATCTAACATAGACAGAAGGCCACATATTTTAGTAAGGAGAACAATCAATTTAATCAACTTCATTGATAGACTGGTTATAATAATAAACATTTTAATGATCTCAGAAGATCATTAAAATAAAAATTTTTGGTGGGAATTGAATTTAAAGCTTCACAAAAGCTATGACAAAATACTGCTTGACACTAAGTCTGATATTATCTACTCCATCAACAGGCTCATACTTCTCTACTAAATAATTTCCAAGAACTAAGAAGCTAATTTTAGTCAATGATTTCTTAGACACTTTGATTTGCAATACAGCAATAGGGAGAGAAACTAAACTGCAGTTGCAGACATAAGAGAGTTTAATTAATTAACCAACATATGACAGATTAGTTAAATTAATGTTAGTAGCAAAGTGTTATTATAAAGGTGAGAGAAAGACAGTTGCAGTTAAAATTGTTGAACTAAAACTACACAAACTTGCAATTAAAGTTTCTATAGTTTCAGAATTGTTACTGTTTTTAATCAATTTTAATGTTCCAGACAATTCCTAATTTGATTAATTGCTTTGGGTTCAAAGGACTGTTAATTTAGTTTTATTCAATGTATTACTATTATATAATAAAAACAAAGCTGACTTGCAAAAGATTCAATGCGGTTACATTACTGAAGACATTAACCCTTTTAATACCAGCCAATCCAAGGTCCCATTTACCTTTTCATACAAAATATTTTGATCAAAATCCCAAACAAAATTTCATAATTACATCAATGATAATGAGATTTCTGTTGGATAAACTTACACCATAATTTTACACAAGAACTATTAGTTAAATTATATATCAAACATCAACGTATTATCATTTTAACCCTTTTGTGATTATACGACTAATAAGTAAATTGCTGAAGTCTTTTAATTGATTTTCAATATAATCAAGATTTTAGAGGGGTCTGATATTTTGGTTTAAATATGAACATAACACTTTAGTACAGGTAACCTCACATGGTTTGGTTTCAATGGGATTAAGCAATATTTGTAGAAAAGATGTGGAATGTGTCTGTGGCAACCTGACTGAATGCAAAAGTTATATAAGTAACACATCAAGCTTTTCTGATAATTTGATAATATCTGGGGGTGTGAAGTACCACCACCAAAAATCATGGAATCATCCCCTGCCTTTCTCTCATTCCTGTACTATATCCATTTTCTTCCTGCAAGTATGGGTGTGATTGTTTATTTGTTAGAGCCATTTCTTTTTCATTTTTTTTTTAATCGCTGAATACATTTTCCTTCTGTTAATCATCACTCAACTACTTCTCACAGTTGGAAATATTTGCCAGTCAATTTTTCTATGGAAACAGCAGTATTCATTTCCTAATTATCAGTTACAAATTTTCGAATTTCAGTTTTTCAATAGAAATGGTACCATCAAAGAGAAATTTCTTAAATATTCTCTCCTCCCACAACATGCTATCTGTTCCCTCCCTCCAAATGATTCAACAAACATGAGGATGGTTATTTGCACCACATGTTCCTGAACACTACATGTATTGCAATGTTTGCAGGTTTCAGTGAACAACTATTTTATCTTTTTTCCTCATTTATCCACATCAGGGTTCCACTGATATGATCTTTGGTTGTCTTCAGATATATTTTGACATTTAAAGGTTTCTTAGGACAATGCATAATGCATAAGAACTAACAAAGACCACTCTTAAGTTCAATTATAGCTCAAGGCTATGTGTGTGTGTATGTAGAGAGAGAGATAGTGAGAAACAGTATAAAGTAACTGACAAGCTTTACACACTGGAATTATTATTAGAGAGAGAAAAAAAAAAACATTTTACATCTTGGAAAGAGATAAATAATTATGATGGATAAATAGAAATGAATTGCATGATTTGAAGAGATAATATGTGATTACTAAGATTAGGAAAATTAAAGCGTATCAAAAGATTACAAGAATTTGAGGGAATTTTTAAAATATTCAACTAAAACGATGAATAAATATGAATTAAATTGTAATAGTAGTGGAAATACTAAAGAAATGATATTATTAAAAATATTTTATCATATTATTCAATGAAATACAATAGTATTTATTTAAGGAAATAGAGAAACTAAAAATAAATTTAACTCTAAGTGAAATATCAAAAAGTTTAAGTATGCTGCATGTTGATAGGTTTGTTTAATTTAACCCCAGTTCAGTGCTGATCATAGATCAATGATATTCCAGCAATAAAGCATCTTTTTACTTGTTCCAGCCATTTGACTGTGGCCATGCTGGGGCACCACTTTGAAGAATTTTTTAGTTGAATGTATTGACTCCAGTACTTATCTTTTTAAAAGCCTGATACTTATTCTATCAGTCCCTTTCGCTGAACTGCTATGTTATGGGGACGTAAACACACTAGCACCATTGTCAATTGGTAGCAGGGGGACAAACACCGACACAAAGACACACACACGTGTGTGTATCTATATATACACACACACACACACACACACATACATATAATGGGCTTCTTTCAGTTTCTGTCTACCAAATCAACTCACAAGGCTTTGGTTGGCTCGAAGACACTTGCCCAAGGTGTCATGCAGTAGGACTGAACCCTGGGCCACATGGTTGGGAAGCAAGCTTCTTACTATATAGCCACTTTATTTCAGAATCAGTTTATTTAGGTTCAATGTATCATACCTTTTCTTAAACTGGTAGGATGTTATTCAAACTGGATACAAGTATTATTTCTGGTGTATTAAGAAACCACATAACTGTTCCTTTGTTGCTTCATAGTGAAATGTGTGTGTGTGTGTGTGTGTGTGTGTGTGTGTGTGTGAGGGACAGAGAGAGAGAGAGAGAGAGAGATATAACAACACAGTAAAAGGAACTGGTAAGATTTACAGTAGAATTACTGAGAGTGTGTACCATGTTGGATTATTATCATTTATTGTTTATATGTGAAATGCCAAAATATTGAACCTCACAGTAAATCATCATCATGTCATTTAACATATAGCAACAACAAAAGCGTTTTTTAATGGTAAAAATTATTGATAAGTAATTACAACTATTAACGATACAAAGCAAAATAAATATAGACACATGTTCATAACAAAAATATTTGATAGCATAATCACCTTGTATCTGAAAGTGTATGAATATACAAATTAACAAATACATATTTATGTGTGTGTGTGTGTGTCTATATGTATACACACACACACATATATTTATATATATACATATACATATAAACTCATGTGTACATGTGTATAACACACAAGCAGATGAATTTGTTTAAATAATCACTTTTAGTTTGTTTTTTGAAACTTGTGTTAATATTCTGCAAGCTGCCATCTAAATAAATGTACAGTAAAACCTTGTTTGTAACTACAGCAGGCAGAATAATGTCCCAGAACAGACATTTAGCAAACAGACACCATAAATATTTAGATTCAGAAAATCACAACAGCACTGAGTTGCTGATAAACAGATTGAAGTTGAGAGGAGTGGTGATGTAACTCACAACATACAATATATACATACGGCTATATTAAACATATCATATCATATATATATAAGACAGACTGACATAGATATACACACACACATCATCATCATGATACTATGTCCATTCTTTCATGCTGGCATGAGTTTGATGGATTGTCAGGTCAGCCTCATGCACACAGAACATAATACTGGCAAACTTTGGCACTGTGTATATATCTTACAGTGAAGACTGGGGGCATCTTATCACGCGTACAAACACACATATTTTTACTGACACATACACACAATATATACTCATATGCTACACACATACACAAAAATTTAAAATAAATCTATAAAAAATAAAAATCCCATACATACTCATACACATATACATACATACATACTCATACACACATACATATATATATATATATATATATATATATATATATATATATATACATACATACATACACAAGCATTGCAATACGTGTAAGGAAAGTAAAAATAAATAAAGCAGCTACCTAGGAGGTGTGTATTTCCTTTTCCATGTACCGGTGCCAAGTAGATTACATTGATGGCTGAAGACTCCTACAGACACCTGAGAACAACAGTGGTGCTGAATCTTCACTGCTAGACTGAATATCTTAGAACCAGTGAGTGAGAGAATGAGAGAGGGGGTAACAGTGGAGAACATAGAAGAAGCATAATGCTGTTATCGTAGCTGTTTAGTGAGCAAAACAGTGACCAAAGGTTTTCCGACCAGGAAAACACTGTTTTAGTTCTCTGACATAGGATATCTAAGACAATATCATTATACAATGTGTCCCTTTTAAAAGATAGAAGGTTATGATTTGAGGTAGATATGGCTGCTGTTTCTAGTGGACCAAGTGACTGTATGGAGGCACCCTTATCAATTCACAGAATGAAGATAATCACAGATAAGAGTAAATGTCTCTCACAGTAGGGGAGACATTGAAAGGAGATAAATAACAGGTGCAAGGAGTACTGTTGTGGGGAAAGAGTAGCAACAAATGAACAACAATACACAGATAAATTCCCACTGTGTCCATTCAAAGCTTAGAAGCAGCGGAAGAAAATCAATAATTTTTCCATTTAACCCAAAACAAATCAGCTTGACATGTGCAATACTGTAATATTTTATCAAGAAATTCTAACTTCAATATTCATTGACACAAAGGAAGTTTGACAAATAAAAAAATGTATATTTTCATCATGGCAAACCATAGCATATTTATAAACAATGAACTGAATAGAGTTTTTTTTTTATCATATATATATATATATAAAAGTACATACAATGTATGTATGTATGTATGGATGTATGTGTGTGTGTATGTGTGTGTATGTATGTGTACACACATATATATGAACTGAATAGAGTTTTTTTATATCATATATATATATATATATATAAAAGTACATACAATGTATGTATGTATGTATGTGCGTGTGTATGTATGTATACACACATATATATATGCACATGTATACAAACACACACAATGCGTATATTTATAAATATAATTTTAACATCCATCTTACCATGTTAGTGTGTGGTCAGACAATAAACTTAGGAGAAGCAAATATTTCTACAATGCTGTCACAACATGTATTTCCACATTCATACAAGTGACAACGCTTATGCGAATGATGCCTTCTCATTTACAATCAATACGTACATGTTAGGACATGAGGAATACATACTGACAGAGATAAAAAAAAACCTAGATACATCTAAATATATAAACAAACAGACAGGCAGAGATACACACACACACACACACACACACACACACAGGGCTTCCTCCAGCTTCTGTTTACCAAATCCACAAAACTCTGATTAGTCCAGGGCTATTGTAGAAGATACTTGTTCAAGGTTCTACACAGTAGGACTAAACCTGAAACCATGTGAGCAGGAAGTCAATTTCTTAACCACATGGCTATGCCTGTGCATATATGTCTGTATGTTATGCACACACACACACACAGTTTTCATGTTGAGTTATAACAAAAACAATTCTACATAAAACTAAAGGTTTACTCAATGCTTTTTGTAGAGCACAAATTTATTACTCTGATACATACTGACAATAACTTCAAAGTTTCAGCCAGCTTAGCTATCATCACAATGACATACACACTACCCCCATTGCCACCAAATTACCATTGTGTTAACAGTTACTTTTCTACGCTTTATGAATCAGATGAAATTTATTGAGGGAGATTTTCTATGGCTGTTTGCCCTTCCCTTTTTTCCAACTCACACTAATTTTCAAGTACAGTTATGTTGATCCTAACCCTTTGAACATGAAAAGTAAAATGGCCAGACATATTTTCTCAGAAGATTGCAAACAAACAACAAAACTTGTATCATGGTAATGTCTCTCTGCAATTAGTGTATGATGCCAAGAGAGGAAGGTGCATGTGCATACAACAGACCTTTTTCAGTTTAATATATAATGGGAGAGTCCATCATATATACATACACACACACAATGTGAACCAAGAGCACATGTGAAATTGACTTCTTCCAATCCTCAGGTCGGTGTATGTAAAAATGTGTTGGTATGTATGTGCATATATATGTACGTACACACACACACATATATATATACATATATACACACATGCACACACACACACAAACACGTTATCAAGGCTACAGCTTTGTTCTCCTTGATTAGCCTCGCATCTCCTCTAACACAACCATGACTATCATACATCCCACTTATTGCCCACCTGTTTATTATCCACTCTGACTCCTGTCTCTATCACCCTTGCCTTTATTATTCAAGAACTCATGCTCCTATTGCTATTCTCTCAATCATTCTTTCTTCTTCTCATTCTCATTGTGTTATGTTATTCATGTGGCTGAAGACAGCAACTGATCTCTTTGGCTTACACTATGTAATTTCCAGTGTAACTAGGCATGCCATGGGGTCTGTCTGACGCTCTTGTCAACACTCCACCCATCCCTCTGTTATCCACATCATCCTAGCTCTCTTGCCCATCTCGAGGCATATAGGTTAGGGGTCTCAGTAGATCTGTATGTATCCCATACAATCTACCAATACTCCACAATGCAAATTTGCTATCAACACCAATCATTCTCTCCCACAATTTATCAGCCTCTTGCTATCTGCCACTCTATTACCTCCGTCCTCTCTAGTACTGGTGCAATGATAAAATGCACCCAATACACTTTGTTAAGTAGTTGGTATTAGGAAGGTGTAACAACCATGTTAAAAATGAAACATTAAGGGTGAGATGTGATCTGCTGATCAATCTGGGAGGGCAGTAATTCTGAATAAGAACCAGATTTTGATGACTTGTCCAACCCGTGCCAGCATGGAAAGTGGATATGCAATGATGATGATGATGTATGCATATATTTGTGTGTGTGTGTGTGTGTGTACATTTGATAGTAAATGTAGCCTGGCACAGAAGGAGGAAGAAGGAATGTATGGAAAACAAAGAAAAAGGCAAGCAAAACACATAGACATGCATCTTTCAACAGTTATCAACCAAGAATCATCACAAATTTGACACCTTATTAATAATATTGTTCAATTTGATGACAGCAAATTTGGTTGACAGCAAAAAGCTGCTGGGGTATAAATGAGTGAACATGAAGGACAGAGTGAGGAATGTAAAAAAAAGGATGGGGTTCTCTTGACAAACTATAAAAGTATGAGTTATGAGGAGATGGGAAAATATATAAAACCAAAAAGAATGAAAAGTAACAGAAAAATAAACATGTAATAAACAAAATATAATTTGTATACATAGAAGGCCTATCAGCTATATGGCAGAATTAAGACAAGACATATGATAATAACACTATTATATATTTATTTTGTAGTGAGTATAACACAGCCATATAATGTGTAGATGTAATTTAGGTTCTAACTGTGGGCCTAGAACTTCTAGAAACTTAACTTCAAATATTTTCACATCTAACTGAAAACAAAAGTAGCTACTCAATGAACTCTGAACAAGGTGAAAAAAATGAGATCACACTGAGTATATGATAACGAAGGAAAAAGGTGTAGCCCAGGGGTCATAACTCTGAAAGCCACTTGGTTAGATTAGCTCTCTTTTAATCTGTAGTAAAAGTATGAAAGGTATTAAGATTGATCGATTAAATAGTGCTTTAAATAATGAAGTTAATATAACAGAGTTATGGGTGTTGGATATTGTCTGTGTGTATAAAAACTACATGTTCACAGTCTAAGGAAAAATCTTTTATTCAAAAAGAAACAATTAGCTGGTGATTCAGTGAGTGAAGCATTTGTAAAAATCTAAATCTCTTCATAAGCACTTGAGAGAGATGCTTGTAGTAGCAGTGCTGAGTGTGATACAAAACCAGTAGAATTTAAAACTTGCAAGTGTTTGGTCAAAACCTTTTAAAAATAGGGGTTGGGTATTCTGGGTAATCAGTGTTTTGAGCAATAGTGAAGCTGCCAACTCAGACAAGGTTATTGCAGAAAACTATCATACCAAATTTTGTGAAGTGAGATCATTTCTGTAAAATTTTTAATTGCTATGAGACTGATGGAGGTATGGCGGTAGAGACACACATATCACATGGGAGGAGAACAAATTGCCTGATGATAAATTAATGAGGGATAGGTTAAAATTACCCTTTTGCTCCATTTTATCGAGGGATTCAAAAGTGAAGCCACTCGATGTTTATTGTTCAGAGAAGTGCAGTATCTTCAAAAATAACAAAAACAATCCTTGATGATTCTTCCATGCCAATTACAACACATATTCTTTATTCTACCAACTGATCCCCTATATTCATTACCATCAACAGCACCTTCCACTATTGCAATTAGTACTTCCACTCTGGTAAAAAGTATATCGATCTTTTAGAGACCATTAATCTTCTAATGTAGTCTTGTTATAATATGGTGTACATCCCTCCATTTATCCTCCTGTACTGCTAGCCATTACTCCCCATCCCTCAGATCAATACTTTATTGACAACCATCACTCTCTTACCTCAACTATTTCATCACCTATGCTCTCTCTTAACATCACATATTATCCTTCTATACTGTCAGCCACAATCCCACTTCCTCCGATCATCCGTTCTTAAGATCTATCTCATTTTCTTATTGTAGAGGAAAATATATGTGTATGTGTGTGCATACACACACTTAGAGGTAAGAGAAATGGGGAGGTTAATAATATATAGGTGGATTAGGTGAAATAGGTATAAACTTTAGTTATTTCTCTTCTAGAAACTGAATAGAAATTATACTCTAAGGTGTCACAAGGATACAGTTGACCCTGAAACAGCTAACAAACGATGCTACTTCTATACTGATACACAACTTAAGAATGACTGACAATGTTCAATAATCAACAATATAGACAATCAGCAAATGTTAGAAGGTATCACAAGTACAAATTTGTCTTGAAATGCAATCAAACTAACAGTGATAGCAGATTAAAGGCCAGTAAAAATGACTGGTCACTTTCTAGTTTTGTTCAGATAGAAGCTTTTAATAAGAAACCTATCATTGACTCAGTATATATCTCAAGTAGATAACTCTAGAAATCTAGTCTGTAATCACTGGACCAGAAATAAGAGGAAATATAGGCCATGTCATCTAAAATATAACAATAACATTACAGAATATTGGGAAAAAACAAGGCAATGTTTAATGTTAGACAGAATAATTGTTGTCTAATATTGGAAATAAGATAGAGTTTGCCAAAAATGGCAATTTATTTGAGTTGGATGTAAGGGAGGATTACCATCCTAATGATTAAGTAATAAAGAACAGATAAGAAATATGTTCAATTATGCTGTATGACAACTGGAGTAATCCAGTCCTATAACAAAACCTGTCGTGTATAAAATATTGACTTTTTGTCAGACCAGTAATTTTGGAAATAAGTATTTTACAGTAAATAAAACATCAACAAAACTTTCCAGTAATAATGTTTTATTAGCTCAATATTGATTTTCAACTAAGTTTCCTAATGATTTTTCTTTGAGCTAGCAAAGCAAACGAAGGTGGTTGTTCACTGTCTCACTGTTGTATTGCAGGTTCACTCCCTACCTTTAATCCTCCTCTGTATCCCTCTACTTATTGCCTTGTGTAAGGAAAAGGCTAGCGGGAGTCAACCATGGAGTTCCTTGGGCAGTTCAGTATCCACTTTGACACACTTCCAACAACTCCAGGGTATGTGGAGCTCCCCAGCCCTGTAAGGGAACTCACCTATAAAAAGGCTGCTTAAATGTAAAAACCTTCAGCTTGCAGGTCACTGCAGCCATCTTTAGTTTGCTGATCCACTGTGGTCAGACCTCTAAGTCTAAAGACTGGGATCAGATTGCACGAATTGCTTCAAGTAATACGTCTCTAAATCTCTGTCCATTCGCAGGATCTTTAAGCTTCCAGATCCTTCTCCTCCATGCTGGTCGTCTTCTGGGCATCCATTTAGCCCTGATCCTGAAGTTGCTAGCTACCAGTCTATGTTGTAGGGTACATTCTTCACCTGGGAAGGTTTTGGCATTTATAAGCAGCCGTCTTTCCCTTTTTCTGGCAAGGATGTAGTCAATTTGGCTAATATGTCTGCCAGAACGGTAGGTGACTAGGTGACTGGCAGGTTTCCTGAAGTATGATCTTAAATACTTTTCCCAAGTCTATCCTGAGCTAAACAACAGTGGGCTTTGGTGGATGAGTTTACCACTAACATTTAGCAACTGTACCCATGTGTACCTGTAGTACAGTCCACACTGTTGCAAACAATGGGTCTGAAAATGACTCTCTTCTTGCTACCAGCCATGGATGTCCTGTAAAGGGTCATATATGCTGCTTTTTACCATAACAGACAATTTCAGGGAAATTTTTATTTTCAATATCTTGTATAACTCCTCACTCAATAATAAACTAAGATAGTGACAATTCTACTAACTATATAAAGTAATTCTACACCAAGCTAATGAAAGAGCCTCTATATGGTCATTTGACCGAGTAGAAATAGCAGCTAAATCTACCTCCAATTCCACTCAAGGAAAAAAGACATATTTAATAATGTGGAGAGAGAGAGAGAGAGAGAGAGAGAGAGAGAGAGAGAGAGAGAAAGAGAGAGAGAGAGAAAGAGAGAGAGAGAGAGAGAGAGAGAGAGAGAAATGGTCATGTCTGGAAAGCCTCTGCTTGATCATGTTTGACCTGGGTAAATAACAAGTTACATAACAGGTCAAGAAACAATCTCTCCATTTCTAATGATTTAAATAAAACAAATAACAATAACTAATTTATCACTGTCAAACAATTTCACTTTGCCATAATCCCCACTTTCTCAATATAGAATGAAAGAACCAAACCAGTAGTTTTCCAACAGCCAAACTTTCAGGCAAATATCAAAACTCTACTGCCACAAGCTTGATGTTAAGCAGGAAAAAAAAAAAATTCTATTGCCAAGAAGAATCACCTTATATTTATATTAGAGAAGGAGGGAGGGAGGTAGCTAAGTTTAGATAGTCTGTATGAATAACAGTTAAAGCAGTAAAACTAAACTGTTGAACAACAAATATAGAAAACAAAACAAAAAAAAAAAAGACTTTCATATTTTACTTGTTTCAATCATTGGGCAGCAGTCATGCTAGGGTACCTCCCTAAAGAGCTTAGTCAAACAAATTGATCCCAGTACTAATTTTTAAAAATCTGGTACACATTTTTATTGGTCTCTTTTGCAAAACCACCAATTTGCAAAGCTATAAACAAAGCAACACCAGTTGTCAAGTAGTGGAGATAAGAGTGGGGTCAAATACACACATAGTGTATACATATATATATATATCATCATCATCATTGTTTAACGTCCGCTTCCCATGCTGGCATGGGTTGGACGATTTGACTGAGGACTGGCGAACCAGATGGCTGCACCAGGCTCCAATCTGATCTGGCAGAGTTTCTACAGCTGGATGCTCTTCCTATATATACACACAAACACACACATATCTATCTGTATATGATTTGGTTATGAGGATTCTTAAGAACCAAGGCACATCAACGTGTAGAACACCTGGACTGTATGTTATAGTGTAATCTGTTATGACTACATTAAAATATAATTCTACCAAAACAGGTGTCATATATTTTAAATGTTATTTATGTTTACTTTTCATATCTATCTATCAATCTACCTATCTACATGTGCATGCATGCATGCACACATACACACACACACACAACAGGCATCCACACAGCTTCTATCAGCCAAATTCACTCACAAGGTATTCGTTAGCTTGAAGTTACAGTAGAAGACACCTGCACAAGTTACTGTGCAGTGAGACTGAATCCAACTGAACTTGAAAGCAAACTGCTAAACCACACAGTTATGCTAGTAACTTTACTATGTTGTGGCCACATTCTCAAGACAGAGCCAAGTAAGTACCATAAAAATGCATTTAATTTATGCACTTTTTCCGCAAAAATAAAAATAAACTTTAGGAGATGTGTAAATTACATGAGTAGATCATTTCTGGTATTTTTATCGAAATTTTTTTTGTTGAAAAAAGATGTACAAAACATAAAAATTCAGACCAGAAGTCGACTCATTTAATGTCAGAACAGGTTTTTACAGAAAAAATAATGGCTTAAATACGCATAATGAAGTTGACTTTTATTTATGCTGGGTGGTATAATGCTTACTTTTTCTGTATCAATTTACTAAAACCATTAAATGGTGAACTAGTTGTTGAAGTCTGACGGTCTTGCTGGTAAACATGGTCCGGGCCATATTTTACATTGTTTGGAGTTTCTACCTATTGCAATGGAGCACATATTTAATTTCTCCTTTGCAGTAAACAATTCATAAATTCTGTTCATACTGACAATAACGTTAATGACAAATTTTTAAGTTTGCTTGACATTTTATAAGTGTGAAAGGGATTAAAATTTTGATCATAACCAGTTTGATCAGCCACCTTCCTCTGTCGGTTGAGTAAAGTGTCATCCAAGCTGATGTTCACTGGTAATAAAACTTAATTTGCAATACCTGTGTGTATTTATCAGCTTTGTTTTTGATGGTAATTCTTATCAACAACTTTTCCTGTGATTGTAATTTGAGAAGACATACAGCAGTATGCTAAAGATCAGACATAATCTCTTGTGGGCAAGAAACGTAAAATAATGTTCATGACAAACAACACAAACACTTTGTAATTTAATAGCTTTCAATGTGATACCTGTTAAATAGAAATTAATTTTATTTAATGAAAATTTAATAAAATCTAATCATAAGTAAGTGAAATTATGCTAAATACAACTAAATTCAAAACCTTTTTCCCCTGGCTATATCGGAAATTCTGGAAACTTTTAGGTGTGAATTTTACACAAGTAGAAGCTTTTTTTAAAACAAATTTTATCCTGAAAATCACCTGCATAAATTACGCAAGTGCACAAATTATATGGGTTTTCACCATAAAAAGAATATATACAACAATATATCTAACACTTCAAATATTCCTGTTTTAAAGCCCACTTTTTCTTTCTATTCTGACATGGTTTTGACAGGTGTACTATATAACATGTCACCTATCATGTTGGTCATATCATCTCAGCTGTGAAGCCTAACAGTTTAACATTTAACCTTACCTGTAATGTATCAACAATTGAGAGTCAAAAAGGTAGCTTCCATAGCAAGAAATAGCAGCCAAATTTTGCACAAATCAAAACCATACCTTTTCTTTTTGCATCTTTAACGATCCTCTTTCACACATATCTTCCACTGACAACTCACAATACATTCCCTACACCCACTTATATTTAAGTTATTTCTATTTTTACATATATCAGCTGATGTCTTTAAAAAACTAGCCATCCACTGATTTGTTTGTGCTCTATTTTTCATGTAGAGCATAAGTGAACTCATGAGTTCACTTGTAATCTATTTTCATGGATCAAACTTATCTGATTTGTCTTAAGCCCCCAATTTTTCTTTTCTCAGAGGGTGATTTTGGGAGAAGATTTGACTGTTACTTTTAATGCACAGAGGCTCTCTTGCTCCCTAAAATTAAATGTTGGTTTACTAAAGATGTTTTAGGCAGAATGTTTTACACAAGATATTTTGGTAACAGAATATGAAGCATTGTCACAAATATAGTGCAATTCAAATCGACAAGTGACATAAGTAGTACTATTCCCATTGATTATAAAACATACCATGTAATATCATGATAGTCACACATGGTATGATTTATATATCATTATACACAAACACATTCCATTAAGTCAAGCTTGCATACTACGAGGAAAACCTTTTGTTGCCAACAAAGAAAATCTCTCAGCTATATAAAAGAAACATAAAGCAGAATGAAGTGGGGAAGGCGAAGCTATATGATCTGACTGTGATATTACTAATTTCATGATTTCAATAAATCAATGATATCTACATTGGTCACGAGAGTAACATTACACTGTATGTAATATGATGCTGGGAACATATTGTTTGGAAATAAAGGAAACTACAGATGAGCACCAGAAATAAATGTCTGTATAAATAAAGTTGTGAATTGGCACCTGTTTCAACTGTGTTCTAAGTTCAAATCCCACTGAGGTTAAGTTTACCTTTTACTCTTATAGGGTTCTTCTTCGGTGGCGGCGCTACCACCACCCTCCTCCTCCTCATGCCCGTTTCCCAAGCTGGTATTGGTTAGGAACTGGCAAGCCAGAGAGCTGCACCAGGCTCCAATTATCTGTTTTGGTTTGGTTTCTATGGCTGAATAACTTTCCTAACATCAACTATTTTACAGAGTGTACTGGATGTTTTGTCCATGGCACTAGCATAGGTCTTTTATATGCAGCACCAGCGTGGGTACTTTCTAGGTGGCACTGGCACTGGCATCGGTGTTTTTTACATGGCATCAGCATAAGAGCTTTTTATATAATAAACCAGGGTAGCAGCTTGGCAAAAACGTTAGTGTGTCAGATGTGATGCAGTATAGTAAATGTCTGAGCTGTCTACATCCTGACAACAACCCTAGTAATGACACAGGAACCAAATTGTATTGACCCTAATGCTTGGACAATATCAGTAGTGTGGAGAGGAAAGGCTTGCACGCATAAGTAACTAGCAGTCTTACACAAAGTTTTCTGGCTGGTGGCACACACACACACAGATAAACGGATAACTCCAAATAACAGAGGTCTCCAGATAATCAGATAACATACTAAATATTAATAAAAAAACTGACATTTTGTTGGTTACGACATTGAGGGTTCCAGTTGATCTGATCAACGGAACAGCTTGCTTATGAAATTAACACGCAAGTGACTGAGCACTCCAAAGACATGCATACTCCTCAAGTAATTCTCAAGAAGATTCAGCATGACACAGAATGTGACAAGGCTGGCTTTTTGAAACACAGGAACTAATAATTTTTGTCAGCTGAGTGGACTGGAGCAACATGAAATAAAGTGTCTTGTTCAAGGACACAATGCACCACTAGGTATCAAACTAACAACCTTACAATCAGGAGTCAAACACCCTAACCACATAGCCATGTACCTTCACATACTTAATACTAAGTAGCTTGCTGGAAGAGAAATTAAAGTCAAAAGATACAGAGAACATTTATGCAATAGAATAATGTAGTTGATGATAATGAAGGAAAGCTGAAGAAAGACTATTAAAAATAGTGTACAACACAAAATTAGATAAATGAACAGCTGCACATTAAACACACCAGATATACTGCAACTTATACTGTCTTGAAACTATGTTCAATAATTTGCAGTACAATATAACAGCTTGGATATGTGTGGGTTTCACTGTAGTGTCTGTTCCAAAGTTTTTTCTTTCTGCTTTTTTTAGCAAACTAAGCTGTTGTATGATGGTTTCAAGTCTTTCTATCACTAAATCAACACTGGTTTTGAATCATCAAATACTGGTTTCAGAATGGGCTCAGTTATTAGAAGGTACATATAAAATGAGATCAACATTAATACCTGACCTTAATTGAGAGAAGTGAGATCATCAGTGTATGATATTAAATATGTTAATGACACCGATAATATGCTCATATATTTCTTTTTAAAATTCATTTAACACACTAACATAGGTGTGATGGTATATTTGTTTGGAGCAATTATTTTTACAGCTGAACTATGCTCTCCTAACACTAACCACTTAACTGTGAAGTCAAGATAAAGCCTGTTATTATTCAATAAGGCAATGTAAAGAAAATGGAGTTAGATGGCTTGTGCAGGGACAGAAGCAAGTGAGAGTTGTAAGAACAGAACCTATGGTATGTTTACACTTACAATAGGGAACTATTCGTATAACTAGAACGGAACAGCTGCTACATGACATAGATATTTTACATCACCACATACTCAAATTGTTGTATAACTAATTGAATCAATCTTTGGCATAAAGATGTGATGTACCTGTAGCAAGCATTTTGTCTAATCAGCTATTTAGTTTTAAAATTATATCAAATGGGCGTATTTTGACATTGTCAGCATTGGATCAGGCGATTAGAGTTGGACTAAATCTGTTGCAAAAATTGGATGGTCTTAACTAGTCAATCGGTGTTTGAGCAACAGTTTTTTTATCCCAATGCAGAAAAATTCTCTTCCAGCCTACCAACCGTTATATAAGAAACACTCCCTCACACTACAGAGAAGAGATAGAGATGAGATCACAAGCCAAACAGATGTCTTCCCATGAACTATGCTGCCAAGAACACAGAACCATGCCATGAATTACCAAACCCATTACTTATCAATATATAAGACATTTGCCATGTATTTTTCATAACAGTTGCATTAAATTTACCTGGTCCTTCTTATCATTAGTCTGTCTACAATCACTCCAGGCATAGACTAGACCAGTTAATGTATAACCATCATGTAGCTAGCTACCTCAGACGAACTAACCATAGTTAACTTAACCAAAACTCATAGCCAACAGCTGTTATATACTCTTCTCTCTGTCTCTTCTACTGTTAATGCATTAGTTCCTGTTCCTTATGTTACTTTCACTAAATTCCACCCATTTCACCCTCACCCAGTTTCATCCTTACTTTGTTTAATCCCAAACTTTGTATTAAAAAAAAAAAGACCTTGCTCAATCTTTCTTCTACATAACTACAAACCCTTGAAACCATTTTCTCCCTTTTTGTGACCGGAAAAGGTATCCATTACACACTGTAAAATAGCAGGTGTTAGGAAGGGCATCCAGCTCTAAAAATCATGCTAAATCAGACTGGAGCCTGGAAGAGGAGAAAGTGAAAAGGCAACATTTGCTTTGAAGTGAGAGCAGAAAGTGAAAGCAAGGAGAAAGTGAAAGATGTATGTATGTGTATATGAAATGGATGTGTATGTGTTTACACATGTGTGTGTGTGTGAGAGAGAGAGACAGTCAGAGAGGGAGAGAGAATGAGTGAAGGTGTGTTGTTATGTATGCATTTTTTGCATGTATGTGTAAGTGGTACTCACTCAATCTCCATCTCTCTCCCACACACACACACATTATCTTTCATATACACATACATAAATACATATGCATACATCTATTTTGTATGTATGTGTGCATGTGAGAGAGAAAGTGAGTGACTGTATTTCCTCATAACATACAGAGAAATGGATGCCTTTTAAGGTACACACTCATAGAAAATGTGATGCCATTGCGTTGTATAAAATGTCTTTTAGGATAGTTGAATTATAGAAAGATTATAATGTAAAATTTTTGTAATGCAAATATGTAAATGAAAATAAAATTTATTTGTTAGCTTAAAGATTACTGAATCTTTTGATAGCCCATACATCAAAACTGGCAACTCAGTTTCTGAATGTATTCGTTAATTTCTGTAAATTTTTTTTAATTTCTTTAGGCTTTGAAGAGAGCAGAAAATGAAAGAGAGGAGAAAGTGAAAGATGTATGTACGTGTATGTATACATGTGAGAGAGAAAGGGTGAGTGAAGGAGTGTGTTGTCATGTATGTGTAAGTGGCACTCAGTCTCTCACTCTGTCTCACACACACACATTCATATACACATAAATAAATACATATGCATATATCTTTTTGTGTATGTGTGCTTGTGCATGTGAGTGACTGTATTTCCTCATAACATATAGAGAAATGGATGTCTTTTAAGGTACACACTCATATAGAAAATGTGACATTGTCATCACAGTATAAAATGTTTACGATAGTTGACTTATAGAAAAGATTATAATGTAAAATTCTTGTATTGCAAATATGTAAATGAAAATAAAAAGTTTATTTGGTAGATGTAAGATTACTGAATCTTTTGATACCCCATATTTCAAAATCAATAACCCAGTTTTCAAATGCATAAGGAAGATACACACACACACAAACTCTCTTTTATATACATGGAAGTGTACCTGTCTGTCATTCTCTGTCTGTCTCTCATATCCCCTGTGTGTCTATCTCTTCCTGTCTTTTCCCTTTCCCTGGTTTCAGCCACTCTCATTATGTCACATTTCCCCAAACCTAACACGTTTGCATCCCTCTCATTTTATCATGTAATAGCGCAACCCCCATAGTCGGTCCATTTGTTATTGAAATCCAATTAGCCTATAATTGAACTGGATGTTAGTTCAACATGTATACAAAGTTCAGTGAAGATTGGTTCCCTCAGTTTGGGCAGCAAGATGGTAACAGACAGACAGAAATTGTCATTTATATATAAGATACGCCAGTGATATAGCATGTATGTTCATTATAAAATATACTGGATGCTAGTGATGTATCATATATGTTTACAAAAAAAAAAAAATATTGTGTATTAAGTATAGTAAAGTCTGTCCAGTGCAAAATGTACTGTATACTAAAATGATGTAATGTATGTGCTCACTTTAAAATAGACTTTATAGAATTTGTATGTGGGTATCCAATTTGTGTGAGTTAATAGAATATTTTACCATTATTATCCAATATAAACTCGTCATTCACAACAATGGAAATAAAATAAAGAAACAACAAAAAATGAAATTAAGATTAAAAACTGAGTAAAAATATAGAAGCAATTTTTGGTTAATATCTTTTTTTTTTCCTTTTTCATATCAAGTACATAATTGTTTCTCCAATATTCTAAATTATAATGTTATGCAGATTATATTATAAAATATAATTGTCTATATTTAGATATAGTCTATTGAATAATTTCCACAAATCTATTTGTAGCAATGAATGAATTATTCAATCAATGAATCAATGAAAAGTGAAAAATCTTACTCTGTTGCTGCTGCCACTGCTACTGCTACTGTCTGTTGTGGCAGTGGTGGTGTTGGAGTTCACTGACACCAGACT
The DNA here is from genome assembly GCF_046866305.1 of Octopus bimaculoides. Classification (NCBI taxonomy): domain Eukaryota; kingdom Metazoa; phylum Mollusca; class Cephalopoda; order Octopoda; family Octopodidae; genus Octopus; species Octopus bimaculoides. The sequence goes on along the minus strand of NC_142929.1, from coordinate 163,979,813 downwards.
AGCGCGACGTTCAATATGGACTTCATCTAGAGATGTTGTGTCACTTTCCATATCCCTGACAAATAGTAAAAATATTTCCACTGTCAAAATCAAACAATTTTAAAATTTAACTTTTATATCTACAACCTAAGAATAAACAATGTGATAATTAACAGTAGAGGAGATAAATTGGCTTCAAATTTTGGCACAAGGCCAGCAAGTTAGGGAGTGGGGTATAGTCAATTAGATTGATCCCAGTGCTCAACTGGTACTTATTTTATCAACCTCAAAAGTATGAAAGGTAAAGCTGACCTCAGTGGAATGTAAAGATGGATAAAATACCACTAAGCGTTTTACTCGGCAGAATCAATTAAGCAGCCATTTCCAAAAAAACAAATGTATCTAAAAAAATATAGTTATGTTCATCCATACAATGAAATCCGCGACTGTCTATTATCCCAGACAAAGGAAATATATTTGTTTGTAACACCACTAAATTTCTCACAGAAAACTGTTTGCCACATAAAAAGTACCCAGTACTCTCTGTAATATGGCTGATGTTAGAGAATGGCACTTAGTTGTTGAAACCAAGCCAAAACAGACTATGGAACCTGGTGTGGCCCCTGGCCTTGCCATTTGTTGTCAAGCTGTCTAACCCATGCCAGCATGGAAAACAGACATTAAATGATGACTTAGTCCACCAATTTTTTCCATCATAGATATCAATATTATTTATATTATATAAACACTTCAATTCTTATGGCAAAATATATATAATTCTGATTTTAGCTTAACTATATTACTTCAACATATTCACCAGCAAAGACATGTACCAGTGATAACATTGTTACAGCTAGGTTTCTCTACCGATGTAGGTTAGATAACACTAAAAATTTTAATATTTAACAATTTGAAGCTTCCACCACAGAGTGCTGTATGAATACTTCAGGCAGGGTGATGGTGGAAAAGCTCATCATTATAGTACACACAACCAACTTACAGTAGTATTGTATTTGATGACATTTTGCCTCCACTCTTCACAAAAAATAACAGTAAACTGCTGAGGAAGTTAGCACCTAACCAGCTCTATAGTGAGTTAGAACCAAATTTCCAACCAAGACAAGATTAAGATGGTAGAGTTGATTTACTTAACTAACAACTGAATGTAGTGATTATAACAGAATAGAAATTGCAAACTAGTGTAAAATTCTAAGTATCATATTTATGGCACAGTTGTAATATGGTGTGTACCATGTTTAATATGTCAGCTCCAATGTGGTAGGCAGGTATTTTGGTTACTGTGTCGTTTATGATACGATAGGTAGGTAGGTAGGATGGTACTCTGGTCACTGTGACATGGTAGGTATGTACCCTGTTTAGTGTTAGCAGTGATTCTAGTATTCTAATACAACTAACAAGTATACAAAAAAAAAAAAGAGAATAAAACCACATTTTCATGTGCCTGAACTTACCGACTTGTTCTGTTAACAAACATCTTTGGTGCTGCGACAGATTTTGTTAGAGGTTCTTTCAAGGCAGAGTGCATATAGACAAGACGTTCTTGAATTAACTCTCTCATCTTTTTCACCCACTGTTGTTTTGTATCCAGTGATGATGCCTATATAACCAAGGAACAGAGATAGAGCTTGAGAGAATTTTCATTTAACAGTTTCATAAGTAACACAATCTTGACATCACCAGATTCTTTCCCACATACATGTACATATGCACAAAGACACACACACATACATAGTTACATGCACATAAAAACACAAACGTGTACAAGCATAAACAAATGCACGTGTGTGCACACACAGACACACATATATAAAAATACATGTAACCAGCTTCAAGCATTTATATGGGAATTCATCATCATCCTCATTTAATGTCCATTTTCCATGCTGGAATAGGCTGAATGGTTTGACTGAGGTCCGGAGAGCCAGCGGTTGCACCAGGCTCCAATCTGATCTGGCAATGTTTCTACAGCTGGATGCTTCCTAACGCCAACCATTTTTATGTGCCACCGGCACAAGAGCCAGTCGGGAGGTACTGGCATCAGCCATGTTTGGTTGATGCTTTTTACATACTACTGGTACGGGAGCCAGTCAGGTGAGCCTGGCATCGACCATGTTCAGATGGTGCTTTTTACATGCCACCAGCACAAGAGCCAGTCGGGAGGTACTGGCATCAGCCACATTTGGTTGATGCTTTTTACATACTACTGGTACGGGAGCCAGTCAGGTGAGCCTGGCATCGACCATGTTCAGATGGTGCTTTTTATGTGCCACCAGCACAAGAGCCAGTCGGGAGGTACTGGCATCAGCCACATTTGGTTGATGCTTTTTACATACTACTGGTACGGGAGCCAGTCAGGTGAGCCTGGCATCGACCATGTTCAGATGGTGCTTTTTATGTGCCACTGGCACAGAAGCCAGTCAGGGGGTACTGGCCATAGGTACGCTATTGGTTTTACTTGACTCAACAGGTCTTCTCAAGCATATCATATCACCTGATGCATAAGGGGTATTCTTAACAGGGCTGGACATGCATGGCTGCGATCTCACTTTAGTTGCTGGATCTTCTCAATCACAGCATATCTCCAAAGGTTTTGGTCTCCTGTCACTGCCTCTGAGGGCCAATGTTTGAAGGTCATGCTTCATCACCTCATCCCATGACCATATTAGTGCAGTTGCCTCTCTTGCACACCACATTTGATGCTTCTTATGCCCAACTTTTCTCTCAGGGCGCTTACACACTGTCGTGTATGCACACTGACATTACACATCCAGCAGATCATACTAACTTCATTTCTTAAATATCAATTTATTTATTATTTAAAGATACTTCACAATTGAAGGTAAATATCTTCTTTTGTCAACATGTCAGTATATAAATTATTATAACTGATTGTGTCAACATATCAAACTATACCTTAGTTTGTCAACACACCAGTCTATAAGCTATTACATCCAATTTTCTCAACTTATCAGGTTATTTTAATTTTTCAACATATCTGACTCCTAGAAGGAAGTTGTGTCTACAAAATAAGAAAACTGACTGCACAAGTTACAGGAGTTAAACCTTTTATTTTCTTACAATTATCACCATGTCTACAAATGACAATATAAAATTGGCAACATTACTAAATACTAAGAGTTAGTCTGCTAAATGTTCATACCTTCAAAATTATTCTGTAATCAGAAATTGGTGCTCTTCCTGTCCAAAGTGCAAACTTGCATTCATCACCTTCTATATGTTCAGTGATGTTGATTTCTGAAATCTATAAAAACACAAAGTAAAGTGAATTTAAACCATTAGTAACCACATTTCTAACAACAAAAACAGCACAACCTATATGGTTAAATTAATTAGAAATAATCAAGAATTTGGTGAAGGTTTGTATAAAGTAACTTTTATTGGTATAATATCAGTCTATTGTTTAGAATAGAACTAACTTTGGGCTCTTATATAAAGGGGTGGTAATGGATAGTAATTTAAATGCAAACACTTTAAAAATGGACAATTTGGAGTAGGTAGGTATTAGAGGACTAGTGGTGATCTCCTGTAGGTTGGAATCTGTGACAAAAACTAAATTAAAATGGGTAGAAACAATTTAATGAGTGTCCACACATGAGTGTGCGTGATTGGTTTATGATTTGTATATAACTAGAACATGTCTTAGGGGGTGCCTAGAAAGTTAAACTGTGATATTTATTAACCCTAAAGGGAGGAAAGGTAAAACTGATCATGGTGTAATTTGAGTGCAGAAAGCTGGAACAAATATCTCAAGGTATTTTAGTTGATGCCTAAATGACTCTATCCATTAACTGGCTTGTGTAATACTGAATATTTTACATAAACTGGAAAATAATGTTCAAAAATGTAAATGTATTTTCTTTCAGTATCTAAATGGGAGGAAGAAAAGGAGTCAATTTTCAAGAATGTTGATTGCTTGCTTTAAAAACTATTTGTAAGATCAGACAAGACTGAAGTAGAAAATGGTTCTAAGAGCCATCAGTAGGAGGTAACATTGTTTTACATAAAGGTATATATTACAGCTGCTTCTTTCTTCATCCAGCTAACTGACAAATGTCCAGGTTGCTCTCTTTAATCAAATCAGTTTAATCTAGGTCAAGTAGTTTTTTCCTTGAAATATCTTTTCCCCTTTCTCATTGCTACAAGAAAAACAATGACATTGGAGCTAAGGAGGGAGAATGTACGGTTGCTCAATATGCTAGAAATGGTAGACAAATCTCCATCACCTTACAGAACTCAACATCTTAAATAAGGAAAAGATACATTAAATAAAGTTGTCCTACATATTCCTAAATGGTCACAGGGGGAATGCTTACGACCATAAGTCTACTCAACCAGGACTGATTTGGAGTTAAATGACAACCAACTAGAAATAAAAGCTAAAGAAGCTTTCCATACATTCTTTTCAGTAGGGTTTCAGAAGGGAAGGCTGATAAAAAACATCACATTCACAGTGTAACTCTTAAGATTCTTCTCTATTATCTCATACATCATTTTTGTTTCTTGTATTCACTGCTATGAAATCCTAGCACAAAATACATTATCATATAAAGGGATAATGAAAATACTAGAAATATATTTTAATAACAGAAGCTTGAGATTTTCCTGCTGTGTTGGTGTGTATATATAGAGATAATAATTATAAGCGTCACATTTTTGATCAGTAGAAGTTCCTTAAAGATGATACTATAAATAACTTTACTGATAATATCAGGTCCATGACCAGATGCAAAGAAACATCTGATTTCTGTGTTATTGCTGAAGAAAAAGAGAAATTCCAACAAAATCTTTTAATGACTAACAATTACTTCTTGTACCTATAAGTACAAGGCTTAAAATTTTGAAGGAGAGGTTAGTTGATTAAATTGATTGGTACTTTACTTTATCAACTCCAGATGCATAAAAGGTGAAGTTGACCATGACAAGATTTGAAACCGGAACATAAAGAGCCCAAATAAATATCACAAACTTCTTTATTTACAAATTCACTACCATCAGTGATTAATAATTGTTGACTACTTAACCAACTAATTAACCAGTTAATCACTCAATCTATGATGGAATGAGGACATTAAATGATAAGGATGATGAAGAAAGTCCTTTTGTTCCATTCACAACCTCTTCAATAACATACTCTCTCTACTTCAGATCAGCTTAAGAATGTCGCTAATGGCAACAAAATGACTTTACAACAATAACTGATTGATTGGTTAACTGAATGATTAATCCTACAATTGATTAGTTAATTGGTTGAATAGTTAACCAATTAATGAATAATAAAGAAATGAGACAGAACCAGTATGTGTGTGTTTATTATTGGCAATATACAACAAGATCTGTTTCAACACACAAGTTTACATCGAGATTCTTGCAAACCACATACAAGAATGTAATACTTCGCTTAAAGTTTTTGAGAAATGCACTAATATCACACACTCTCATTTTCATCACAGCCAAAAGTTTGTGATCTTGCAAGCTAAATGAGAAAACATTGTTAAATGAGGTAAAAGAAAATTAAATATAATTTCTGTCAACAAGGAAATATAAATTGAAATAATCTTCTATCAAGAATACTTTTTTTTTTATTGAAACTCTATTGTTAGAAATCAAAATAACAGAAATATACTTACAAGTAACTTGGTTTTATACATATATTTTGATTTTCCATTACTGTCTTTAATTTCTTTAGCAAACACGAGACACATCTCAAATAAGAAGATACGTCTCTCTCTTCCTTTCTTTATCAAGTTCTTTGGTTCCCAGACTGTAAAGTTATCTTGTAAAAGTACTTCACCTAAAGCTTCTAAATTATCCTACAAAGAAATATCAAGAAAAATGTAAAGAACACAATTTAACACATGAAATATTTTACACTAAAAATAACATTTTGACAAAATCAAACAAACCAAAAATCAAGGCTGAGTTATATATATGTAAGCATTTTTGATAAATTAACGTCATTGCGCACTGACTTAGTTGGATTAGAGTCTTCTGTTTCATTGCTCACATAGCCAGTGGGGTGGCATCATTTGAAGGCTAAAACAATGCAAAGTGCATTGTGACCAGGGATGTATAACAACATCCCAGAGTCTGGTCAATCCCGTGATATTGTAACACGCACGCACACACACACACACACAATGAAAGTAATAAGAATATTTCTAGCCAGAATATTTGATATCTGTTGTCAGCAATACAGTGATAGGTTGGAAAACTGATGTCATGGACCAGTTTTGATTCCTGAATGTAAACTAGCTTCCTTGATAACAACAATTAAAAAAATTCATAGCTGCTTGTTTATTTCCTGAAGACATAGGGTTACACTCCTCCTCTCTAATGAATATTGCTTGCTAGTAACAAACAATGAGGTATCAGAGATATTTAAAGTGTTTCTTTGTTCTTTGAAAATCAGTTATAATACAGAAAGCAATAAAATGATGCAGAGAAGAAATCAGTTTCTGCTGAACAATGAAACTGATTTCAATTCTCAACCAAAGCAAATTTGCATCAATTCCATCACTAATATCTTAGAGAAAGGCACAAGCATCACACATCCCTCTAAACCAAATATGTCAGCTTGTGTATGAATAAGAAATCATAGATAAAGAGAAAAACTAATAAGTCTCTCGACATGATAGCCCTGTTGACTGAAATTTTATGTTGTGTATCTTAGGCATATCAATGTGAAAGTGACCATCATTCACCACAGAAATTGATGGATATTAGAAGTTACTAACACTCAGAAAGTACCAATATTTCATGTTTTATGACACTGTAAACTAACAGCAAATAGTTGTTCCTACTCTGTGGTATCTATTTACAACTAAATTGACTAAGCCATTTAAGATAAGTATTTTTGCCCAGGAACTCAACCAGTGCCACTGAGAGGATATGAACCACTGATTTTTCAGTCAGTAGTTCGAGTACTTTACCCCTTGGCCATGAAGGCATGATACAATCACAGTGTTGGTGCTATGACAAGAACCAGTGATGTCTTGGCTGGTAGCTCAGCACCCTGTTCCCTTGGTCATTCATGACCACAAGCAAAACTCTCAGAATGTGGATGGCCACTGTTATATTTGATATCAAAAGTCCAACTTAACAGCGCATTAACACTGTTGTTGTTGTTAATGACTTTAGAGCCTATAAGTTATCGTTGTTGTTCAGTCAGCTGTCAGAATTGTGACATTGTTGTTGCTGTTTGTATAGCTCTGACAGAGCTTGCAAATGTTATTTTTCCATCAAATCAATGTGAATATAGAATTTTATTGTTGCTGGAAGCAGAGACATCAGGAGATGCAGGAAAAATGCAAGACCTGTTGGTTAACTTACCTCTAAACCTTCTAGCATGCTTAAATGCATGGCATCATTAGCTTTCTTTGGCACATTCACCATTACATCGAGCCCGTCCTGCAATAAAATAAATTTAACATATATTTGATTGTCACACACACATTCTTACATGAATCAAAACATGTAAATACTGACATAAACAACACAACATGCCTATTATTCAGTTTTATTCAATACTTATAACTTCTTCATAGCTTAAATACCATTAAGAGATGAGATAAAAAAAAGTATAACAGTATAAGCGTGTGCAAGTTTGCGTTGTGTTGTATGAGTGTATATGCTGTGTGTGTCAGTTGTATGTGTGTGTGTGTCTGTGTTTGTTAAAAATAAATCAACAACTTAATGCGTAAACAAATTTAACTATTCAAATCTGAATATTTAGTCAAGTATCCCTTCATTAAGATATAGAAGTGAAGTGTGGTGCTACCAATTTAGATTGGTGGTGCCACACCTTACATATCATAAATGCTGAGTCATGATAAGAGGATGAAGTTTAGGAATGTTGCATCATTTTGGAGAGGAAAGATTTTTAGAAGCAAAGAAGAATGAGAAAATGTTCTTTAAATACTTTTATCGAAGAAAGACTGAAAGTATAGTTAGTAAGTTCTATATTAATTTAGTTTGCTCTCACTTGGAACCATTTCATATTTATCACTAATATTTCTAAGAAAGGTTTCCATGTAACAGCTTCTCCTGCTACCCTCCTCTATATATAATTTTAAAAATCCCAAATAGAAGGAGGAGGTAAGAGGCTGGCCATTGTTGTAGAAGATAGATGTTTAGTATCATGACTGTGTCAGCACAAATCAGGATACGACTGGGTAGGAAAATGCCCTATATGACATGAATATATTTGTAGTTGGTGACAACTAAAAAGAGGAAGGCGAGAGTTTCAAAGAAATATCACTATGAGGAGTCACTGAGTAAGGAAGAATAGATATGATTTTTTTAATGAGTTTAACCTAGTTTTAAGGTTAAATAAAACCATCATTGTTGTAATATATAAAGCAATGATACATTTTATTATTGCTATCACTGTTGAAGACAAAAAAAGTGGTATAGAAGTGCTATTGTAAGAGACTGTTGAATGTTGAGGATGTATGGGTTAGAGAAAGGCTACTTCGTGCTGACTCTACAAAAGGGACCAGCAATTCAAGTTGACAGTGGTGTGGTAGACAAATTAATTAAAGATATGAAAAGAAACACTGCTGGGCCATTAGGGAAAGTTAAGGAGATGCTCAAAATATCTAGTGAGGTAGGATACATGATAACCACCCAGATAATTAATCAAGTGCTGGCATACCTGTACCACTGTAAACTGCTACAAGGACAAAGGAGATGCCTTAGAAAGAGAAATTAAAGAGGACTCAAGCTATTGGATCAGGTTATGAATACCATAGATAGAGTCATAGCCGAACTGATCTGTAACAGAATAAAGCTAAGGAAGATGCAGTTTGAGATTGTGCCTGGCAGAGGTACCATTGATGCAATCTTCTTAGTGAGGCAACTGTGAGATATTTGGCTAAAATTAAACCATTATTCCTGAAATTTGTTGACTTGGAGAAGACCTTTGACAGGATACAATGTTCAGTAATTTAATAGGTGCTAAGGAAACTGGGTTTAGATGAATGGTTTGTGAGGGCTCTACAAGTTGTGTACAAAGATGCAGTAAGTGGGAATTAACAATGATTTCAGTGACAAATTTAAAGTGAAAGCAAGGATCCATCAAGACTCACTCCTATATGTTGATGATTTAGATCTCAGAGCTAAATCAGTGGCATTAGAGAAGAAATTTCAGGCATAGAAACTACACTTAGAATTAAGAGGCCTCAAGATAAACTTAGGAAAGACTAAAGTTTTAGTAAGTCAGCAAAAAGACTAGACCTCAGCATCGTCAAGGAAATGACTTTTCTCAGTACACAGAAAAAGAGTACATATAAACTCTGCATGCTGCACCCAGCATAAATATGGACACATAAGAGGTGCAGTGGAATTATAGGCAGGCTAACTAAGAAAGTAAGCTTTGTAGTATGACAAATGTGCTGGAGTAATCTGTACTATAAGCACATCAGAAATAGATTCTCTTATTATCCAGACAGCTCACAAAAAGTAGTTGATAGCTTCTGTAAACTAGGGAACATTGTTAGCAGAAGAATTGGTTATATTGAATCTATAGCATTCAGGAGAAGAACAAGTCAGAAAAGGCTCAGGAGCTATCACAACTGCCGGTAACAAAAGTTTTTCTTCCTCTCAGAGTGCTCATTGCACCCATGTCTTCCTCTACTTCCTTCCTATCTGGGTTCTCTTTGCTCTTCTCCTTCCCTCACTGCTCCCCACACACTCAATCTCACTTTATTTCATTGCCCTCTCCCCACTGCTTCTTTACCTCCTCAACACCCCTTCTCATCTTTCTCCCCACCTCTAGCTGAACCCAACAACCCCTATACTGCTTCCCTGCAATGATTCTCACAGGATTTCTCTTCATTCCTGTCTATTACTCCCTCTCTTATTCCCTTTCTTTCAAACTTGTCATCCATGTTTGTCCTAATAATAGAAGGCAGCCCTAAAGTGCCCAACCAACCAAGCAACCACTCACTCACTCTATCACCTTTCTAGTCGCTCCACCCATTTCTCAATAACCCCAACATTAATCCCTTATCTGTTTCCTACTATGCCCCCTCCCCACCAATTAGCACCTACTCCACTACCACTTTACTACAGCTATAAATCTGTTCCTCTTATCTTACCCCACCTTATACCCTTGCTTAGAATCATCACACCTCACTCTTCTATTCTCCCTCAGTTATAGGGGCTACTTTTGGCTCTTAGGTTGGCAAGTTACATGATGATCTTCACTGATGCTGGTGCCATGAAAAAGCACCCAGTACACTAGTACACTCTGTAAAGTGGTTGGTGTTAAGAAGGGCATCCATCTGTAGAAAGCATGCCAAAGTAGACATTGGAGCATGATACAGTCCTCCAACTTGTCAGATCCAGTTGAACCATCCAACCCATACCAGCATGGAAACCATAAGTATGCAGCTAATACTGATGATGATTAAGTCAAAAGTAGTTGTTAAGATTATGACTATTATGAAAATGGTATCAGAATGGGTTAGTGGCCAACTAGTTATTTTAGTATTGTTACAAACAGAACTGTGTGGGGTTCACTTCAGGGATGAAATCAAAGATGAGAGTTTGACAGCTCAACACACAAAAGTGAAAAAAAACCCCATTAAAGTGAAGTTTAAGACAGACTTGGGATTGATGTTGTACAACTGTATCAGGACATGGGAACACAAATAATGGGGGATAAGTAGATATTTTTGTTATAATGATGAAGCAGATAATGTACTGAACAATCTTCTTACAAGCAATAGGTTCAAAACTACTGAAGGCATTTTGTTTTGCTTCACAGCAGATCTTTAAATTTCTACATTGTTATCTTACCCCACCTTATACTTCTGCTTAAAATCATCACACCTCTCTCTTCTATTCTCCCTCAACTTCTGAGGCCACTTTAGGCTCTTAGATTGGCAAGTTACATGATGATCTTCACTGATGTTAGTGCCTACATTTTGGGCTTACCACCAAATGTGTTTATTAAGCCTACATCTGATATCTCCTGCTTCTTTTATAGCCTCACATCTCTCTACTATCTTCCTATCTACCACTCATTCTCTTTCCACCCACTTTTTTTCCTGTTTCATTGTACTATGCAGCCAGTATAACTAGGAATGGCACTAGATCTGTCCAATCCACTCTTCTCTCTGACAACCTCTCCATTGCATCATGTTGCTTGAGGAATGCAGGCAGCAGTGAACCTGTCTGCACTCAATGCCCCTATCATACTATCTTTTTCTCCCAACAAAACGTCTAAGTATGAAGGATTGTATTAGATTTGTATGTAACCAATACACACTACCATCCCCATTATGTGCAACCAATCATCACTCTTTATCATCCATGTCATACACTACTGTAATTCATAATGCCCTCTTAATACTAATCTCTTACAGTTTATCACTCCATCTGTATCATATTAACATACATAAAGCTTCTTAGTCAAAAGCATGATTAAGAATATGAAAACAAGGAAAGCAACTGGACCATTATGGGTATTCATCACTGAGATGCTGAAAATATCTGGTGAAAACAAATGCTACTCCCACATAGTCAATCAGGTAGTACAAAGAGGTGACATACACAATGACTGGCATAGCAGTGTCTTCATCAACTGCTACAAAAGCAAAGCAGATACTCTAGAAGTAGTTGATAGCTTCTATTACCTAGGTGACCTAATTAGCAATAGAGGTGGATGTCCTGAAAGCAAGGTATCACCATCATTTAATGTTTGCTTTCCATGCTGACATGGGTTAGACGATTTGACTGCAACTGGTAAGTTGGAGAGCTGCACTAGGTTCCAGTCTAATTTGGCATGGTTTCCACATCTGGATGCCCTTCCTAATGCCAACCACTCCAAGAGTGTAATGGGTGCTTTTTACATGCCACTGGCACTGGTGCCATTTACACGATACTGGCAATGACTACGATTTCGTGAGTGTCATTTACATTACACTGGCAATGGCCACGACTAGTCTCACTTGGCTTGTTGAGTCTTCTCAAACACATCATATCGCCAAAGGTCTTGGTCACTTGTCATCACCTCCATGAAGTCATCCAGAGTAAGAAATGAGAAATGTCCAACCCAAGCCAGCCTGGGAAAATGAACTGCTGCTGATAGTGGTGGTGGTGATGATGATATCATTACATACATCCTAATTATTATATTGTATCAATTGATAATTAATGTAATAAAAGGAGTTTATTTTCGCAGCCACCAATACAATATGGAATTTTATTGGATGATCTAGCAATGATGCTGCTGACAGAAACTGGAGACTGAATGCCTTCATGTATCTTATTACATACCTTTACATTCTGTCATTACCATCACAGTCATCAACAGAAATCATCACCATATAGTGTGTGTATTTTATTTTTAAAAAATTATATTTTCTACAGACATTTACAATGCACTCTCACTCTGATTATGGAGTAATTCATTAAACACACACACACATATTGTAAATAAAAACATAAATGCTATTACTTTGTGAAGTCACATCAACTGCTTTCAAACTATGATGATATCATTAAAGACTGTAAACAACAATAGAGAGTGAAAGAAGATATCTAGAAAATGATATGCCTACAAAGTTGACCTAAAGATATCTAGAGAATGATATGACTGCGGGAGTTGAACTGGGTAATAGACTAGTTAATTATGTCTAAGCTATCTGTTTAACCTAAGAATTCATAGAATACAAGCACAAAGTGTACCAAGGTCAATGCATTGATATCATTTTTATGTTCTAAACTGGTTTAATATACAACCAAAAAGAATCAATATAATTTTCAATTGAATTTATGGGTAAGATACTGGTACATCAGTATTCTTTAGAAGTGCAGGGGAGGACATTCAACATTTGAAAAAAGTTGAATGTGCTCTCTTCTACTAGCTACAGTGAAGGCTAACACCTTCACTTGCTATGAGGAAGGCCAACACTCACTAGCTAAGATAAAGACTGAGTTTTCTCTCTTCCACAAGCTATGATGGGAGCCATCAGACCTCTGCTTGCTATGTTGAGACTGACATTACAATCTACAAGAAAGGAAAAATCTCCCTCACAGTCTAACACGACCGATAATTCTCCATTAATAAACCTAACGGAGACTATTTTCTCTCCTTCACTAACTATGTTTCAATGCTTTAAACTACCTTTATTCTGTCAAGTAATTCTGTCATCATTTTCAAAGTCAGGGTATCTGTGAATGCTTTCTGAAGCACTTAATGATACATCAGAACATCATTGTTTTAACATCCATTTCTCTGAAATTTGGCATATATTGTCATTTTTGTCCTATCTCTTCTATGAAAAACAACTTCCCAAGATCTGACTCAACAGTTCCCCATTTCTCAGGTCCCCATTTTCCATTTTCTGGTAACTCAACTGATAGCACTTCCATCAAGCACTCATTGTTTCATTATTTTCGGAATAGAGTTGTACTAACACCTACCTCACATAGAGTTACTGAACCTTGATCATATTAAAAGTTTGATTTTTTATAGTCCTAATAGCAGATTTAATAATTCAGAATACCCAGAGGAATTCTCTATGAATAGCTATGGCTGATGTTTATTACAAAATAAAATTAAGTACAGATCTGAAACTTTCCAAAAGAAACTATATTAGTGGAGTATGAGTAGATATATGATTTAAACAATGATTTTTAATTATTGCTTGTGGTCATCTCAATACAGTAACGACAATGCTTGTTGCTTAGTGCCAGGTTAGCCCTGATTGAGAAGACCTATTTTCAAAGATATTTCAAACATGTTCACCTGTCTTTTTTTTTTGCCAGACACAGTATATCTAGGATTACATCTAGCATAAACTTCCTTTTCAAATACAAAAAAGTATGGGCACCTTTCTTAACTTGACACTTATTGCATTAGTGGCAGAAATACCATATAGATAGAATGATACCCAAATGGCAAAACCAGTGATCTCATTGCAGCTGTTGACTTTAATAAACATATTGGACAACACCATAAAGGTTCCCAAAGTTTGCCCTAGTAATGGTAGTTGGAATGCTCTTGTTGCACTCATCCTGTCACTCTGTCTCCTGAAACTTTCCCATTAGAGCTACTTTGCTATCTCAACACCCTTCCATTTATCTCTTTCACTGACCACTCTCCATATGGCTTCATGACACTCTCTTACCTATCTCTCTTATGCCCCATTTTCTCCATCACTTGCTAATATTTACACATACAATAAAGGAGGGATAGCACAAGTAATAGCCAATATATATACATGGAATACTTTGATATATACATGGAATACTATTAAGAAAAGATAAAATATTAGGTTTATAGGCCCAAAAATTCACTCTATAATTGCTTATGGGCATATAGAATAGTGGATAAGAGTGCAGGCTACTAACCCTCAGATTCTGCGTTCAATCCCAGGCAGGGACTTGGGAAATAACATCAACAAAAAATAATATCAGCAAAAAAAAAAAAAGAATACCTTAGGAAAGAGAACAGAGTACCCCATCAGATGAAGGCTGGAGAGTACATCAGCCAAAACGTTGTGGAAACAACAAATAAGGTGAGGACACCTATCTGTCTATTGTAAATAATGTACATAGTTACTCATCTCAAAAATATAGAATAGTAGATCTGACTTAAACCATAATGAACTATCCAACCCATGCCAGCAAGGGAAACAGAGACATAAAATGATGATGATGACAAGTGAAAAACTACAAATTACAGAAACATATACAGAGCAAAAACAGTTATAATAAAACTGATCAAGGAAACAAAAAGTTTATTCCATGAAATGATTGAATATAGAAAGAAGCAGCCTACCTTAATTTCTCCAGTATCATTTTCACAACAGGAAAGCAAATCCTTTAGAAGCAATCGATATTTCGTGATCCTTTGAACTGGTTTGATCAAATACGATGATAATGGTTCACTCAGTTTATGTTTTTGTTGTATTTCCTGTAAAAAAGAAGTGGAGGGAAAAATGTACAATTACCAAAAGTTTTTAACATAGTGAGTATATTTCTATCATGACATCTATCTACCTGATACTAAGTCTTATATTTTTACTATTTGCAATGTCCTCCAACTAAATGCTTTGCATAAAACCTCCTCACATATACACAATGCCATGCAGAAATAATTCTAAACCATTTCATTCAAGAAGGAAGGATTCCATGTATCAAATATATCAACAGAAATTGATTTTGAATATTTGTTTCTGAAACAAAGATGCGTTCTCACCCAATCTAGATCTGTTCATATAAAATTTCCAGCTTGCTTTCCACCTGATGCTTCCCCAATGCCCTAGTCCATTAGATACTATTTACACAGTGGCTAAACAATAAAAACAGATCTCAGCCTAATGTTTCACAATTAACATGTTGGCAGTTAACATGTCGACAATGTGAAACAAAGAAAATTCATTCTTCTGTTATATATTATTCTTCGTCCATTTTATTTTTTCTCTTCAAACTAACCTACCCTCCTTTATTTCATGAAGTAAGAATTCTTAAGGCAGTTCATGCCAGAAAAGGCCTCATTATGATCAGAAGAAAAGTTATATAGATTTTAGAGATACAAGCATATAAACACAATTTTTTAGTTCTCACTTTTGGAATTCATTTTTCACGATATTGAAATTTACTCTAACAAACAAAAGTTAAAATGATTGTACCTCGAAGAAAGTCCCAGCATGTTCCATAAGAAGCTGACTTGAATCTGGCTTGTTTTTGCAGTATAGTACATATATAGAAAACTTTTCTGCCTGTAAAAGAAAAATTTTGTATTTTAATGAAAACTGAATTATATGTACAAATCAAGGTTTCATGATTTTAATGTTTTTAAGTGGTAAATGAAGAAATAAAAAGTGTGGATTGCTACAATTATTTATTTATAAAAGTAACTATTAAAAGAACTGCTTATAACAGATGGTTGCGACAACTGCAACTTGTTTATAACAGATGGATAAGACAATTGTAGGTCGAGTATTATTGTACATAGATCAACAAAATACAAGAGTTAAATGGCTATAGTTGCCTCAAAACTACTTTGAATCCTTAAATTTTTATCATTTTCTCAATAAATAAATTTAACTTTAAGTCATCTTAGCCATCACTTGCAAGCTAGTATGACCTAGTAACATGTACCACACTTGCTAATTGTTTTAGGTGTCTATGTAGTTGTGAACAAACACGGACACCCTCTCAACTCTCTCTCCTTTGACTCAGCAGAACAGTCAGGATGTGACAGCTGGAAGGAGAAAGAGCTGCACTGGTAATCATCTGGTACTCATTTTCAGATGAGTTATCTATGTTAAACTGCAAAAAATAATGATGCTAGTGAGATACTACTTACCCATGTGACAAAACAATGCCCAACATCTTCCGGAATAGTCTCATATTTTTCTAACTCTTTTAAGAATGTTCTAAGAATAAAAGAAAAAAAAAATATATATATATATGTGTGTGTGTAAATATGACAGTATACTGAAATAAATTAAACAGATGAGTTAAGTATTTCTTGGGCTAATATTTTTGGACAGTGAAAATTTCAAAGATTAGAAAAACATTTTAAGGGGGAAAAGAATTTATATTATTGAACAGAATTGTAATTAGATTTTCTATCAGTATAATTAATCCTTGTAAATGTGTAATTCATTGATGCAGAGACAAGCACAACTGTATGGTTAAGAAATTTGCTTTCCAATTGTGCAGTTCCCAGTTCAGTCTCACTGCAGCACCTTGGGCAAGTGTCTTCTGTTATAGACCTGGGTTGACCAAAGCCAAGTGAGTGGATTTGGTACAGGTAAACTGAACAGGAGCCCATTGTGTGTGTGTGTGGGGGGGGGTATGCACATGCAAGTGTATGAGTTTGTTCATATCTGCATTTGATTATTTGAAAGTTATGACACTCATGCAGTGTTGTTGGAACTTCTCTTGTCAACAACTTGTCTTCTCACTTTGTGCCTTCGAAGTTACACAAAATAAAAGATCACTTATTTGAAAAACATGTAGGGATTTGTGTCAGAAAGAGCATTCAGCTGTAAAATAATACCTCGAAGCATATTTGTCTAACTTGTGCAGTATAGAGAAACAAACATAAAATGAATGAGTGAATATGTGTATAATATCAAATAGAATTCTAATATGGCTACACACACACACACACACACACACACACAAGATGTTGAGCCTCATAGAGGAGATGACAAAGGACTAAGATAATTGGCAATTTTGCTGTGCTTGAGAAGACGCATCCATCACAGCATTCAGAACACTCTGTAAAGTGGTTGGCACTAGAAAAGGCACAGTCCTCTGCTTGGTAGGATGTTGTCCAACTACCCAACCCATGCCAACATGGAAGATGAACATTAAATGATAATGATGATAGGCATACACACACACACATACACAAACCCATTTCACCAAAATTTCCATAGTGTCTAAATGACTGAGAGTACAAGACTCCTCAATGCCAGCAATTGCTGGTAATTATTTTTAGCTGAGTGGACTGAAGCAACAAGAAATAAAGCAAACTATTTGAGGACAAGATGTATTTTGCCCAATCTGAGAATTGAACCTACAACCTAACAATTGTGAGCCCAACGCCCAAACCATTATGTTACAAGTGTCCTTATATATATATATATATATATATATATATATATATATATATATGAGAGAAAGAGAAGAATTATGATGAATTATTATGTATATAATTTGGTGTTGATTTAAAACTGAGACCAAAGCAAATACAGCCTTCACTTAAAATAAACAACGTTTAGAAAAACATAGATGAGCTCTTCTCAGATGCCAAAATATATTCCAGATATAATTTGTAAAAACATTGGATCTTTTATGAGAAAATAAACAAGTAAAGGTATAAAGATAAATGTTTGCAAGAATGTAATTGCTTAGGTAAGTGAAAGCAGTATCTTGGTGAAGATAATGAGAATTATGGTGAATGAAAAATACTAAGAATAATGAAAATGAAACATACTTGTCATGGAATTCATATATTTCTCTAATATTACTAAATATTGTTTCAGTTTTGTTTTCAATGCCAGGTGGAATATTATTTTGTTGATTTAACATTTCACCCATGTAATACTGGAAAAGAGAAAGATATAAAAAATCATTACAAATGGTAAACAATTTTGCGGAGCTTTTGGCAATTTTCAATGAGGAAACAGATAACTTCAGAAAACTGAGTAGCTGAAAAAAAACAAAAAAACAAAAAAAAAAACCCTTCTAATTTTAATCCTTTCTTTTTTTTTTGTATTATTTAACAATGTAAAAAGAAAATTTACTACAAGAGAGAGAAATTGATAGTTTCCCCTACTTTTTACCTGTGTTAGTACACACAAAATCTAAAGACAGAAAATGCTTATGAGAGGCCATTACATGTCCAGTTGCCCTCCAAGTGGTGAGATCAATACAGTTTATGTTCACTTTCATCACATACAGCTACAGCAAAGTAATGAATAAATAGCCAGCTTCAAATCTTCTTAATAACTTCATATTCTCTTTCTTCTCTCCTCTTTATCCTCCAGCAGGTGCGTATTCTGGTCAGCTGCCAGACAGATACATAGCAAAGGCTATTTACTTTACTTCTCTCAACTTTTCAGATCATCAAAACACCATTTATCTCCCCAGGCTGCTAATCGAGATATAGTTCCATTTCTCCAGACTTTATACAATTCATGAAAGTCCATAACAACAACAATTTTTCCTAACCAGCAAGTGAGGTTCCTCAATGTTGGTCAATATCATTTAAATATTTACTTCACCGTTCTCTAAACTTTCATAAATACAAAATTAAAAAAATAAATAAAAAACTCAGAGCATAATCCAACCTTTAAGATATTACATTCTTTCAAATAAACAAAATTTACTGTTTAATTTGTTGAGGAGCAACTTCTAGCCTCATTTTGCATACATCTTGAAGGAAACTGATTTCAACTGTATATAATTAACATTACAACCTGTACAATGATTCTATGTGATATTGATCTTTTACTATTATCTATTTTGTCTCTTAACTCCTATATCTAAGAATTCTACCAAAACACATTTTAATGTATTATACCTTCTTACTTAAAAGCATTCTTATCTTGTGTATATTTCATGGCAGAAAAGATTTTGATTATAAAGAATATTGTAAACATATCACTGAAATCTTGGTTGAATACTTCAAGAAGTAGACTGATAAATATGTATGTTTCTCAGAAAGAAAGAAAAATGTTTCAGTTTAAGCATCTAAAGGGAGGCAGGCAGACATTCTTATAATTGCAGTTTAATTGGATGCCTAATTGCCTCCCTTACATTGCAGTGCTAGTAACAAACACTTTGTGCGTGTCTACGTATTTCATTAGGTATGTACATATGTGAATATTTGTATCTGAGTCAACATTGTGCACGTGCACATGGTAGTATGTGGGCTGTTGGGAGAGAATGCCGAAAGATAATAAACAGGTTAATTCACGGCTAATAATGATGACTGTAAAAGTTAGAAAGGTGCACATTGTACCAGATTAGAAACAGCAATACCCAGGTGTCCATAGATTAATTGCATCTTTAATATAAATATGAAGAACAGTATGAAGGAAGTTTGTATGTTGGCAACAGGTGCATTAACAGTCACATATGTACAGTGTACTATGTTGTTATGATGATGTTTTATAGCATTGTGAGTAGTGTTTTGCAGTATTGTTATGTTTTATAGTGTTGGTATGTATGTTATTTTAGCAGTTATTAGGTAAGCAGTTTTTGTGTGATATAATGTTACATGAGATGTTTTATAGAGATACGTATGCTGTCTTATAAAGTGGTGTGCTGCTTTGCAATGTTGAACATGGTGTTTTATATTGTTGATGTATGATGCTATACAGAGTTATATATGTTTTATATCCTTATATTGGATATATAATACAATGAAGCAGGGGTAAGAAAGTATATACACAACACACTACTATTACTAATACACGATACTCAATGCTCTATATCAAAGGCTCACAGTGAACTGCTAACCAACCCAAAATGCCAATTGTTCACAGTTCTTTGTTTTATAACAATGAATCAGTCCACCTTTTAGTCACTTGAGGGGTGGTTGGATTCCTTCCACAACAATATGATATTTCATAATATTATATGAAGGTGGTGAGCTGGCAGAACTGTCTGTGCGCCAGACCAAATGTTTAGCAGCATTACATCCCTCTTTACATCCTGAATTCAAAATCTGCCAAGGTTGACTTTGCCTTTCATCCTTTGAGGGCTGATGAAATAAGTCCCAGTTGAGCACTGCAGCCAATGTAATCAACTTACCCATTCCCTTAAAATTGTTGGCTTTGTGCCAAAATGTGAAACCAACATCATATAACAGTGGTTTATAGTGTTGCTGTGTACAGCTATTCATAATATTGCATGGTGGTTTATAGCATTGTCATATGGTGTTTAAAAGTGCTGTTGTACAGTGGTTTGTAGGGTTTCTGCACAGTGGCTTACAGTGATGGTTTGTAGGATAGTTGTGTGGTAGCTTAGAGTGTAGTTGTAAATTACAATTTATAGCTGATCTCTAACTGCATAGGGAACCTATGGAAGAGGTAGACCCAGGAAGACATGGACGAAGTGGTAAAGCATGATCTTTGAATGTTGGGCCTAACAGAGGTGATGACAAGTGACTGAGACCTTTGGCAATATGCTGTGCTTGAGAAGATCTGTCAAGCCAAGTAAAATCATAGTCATGGCCAATGGCAGTGTCATGTGAATGGTACCTGTGTTGCTGGCACATAAAAAGCACACATTACACTCTTGGAGTGATTGGTGTTAGGAAGGGCATCCAGCTGTAGAAACCATGCTAAATCAGACTGGAACCTGGGGCAGCCCTCTGGTTTACCAGTTCCAGTAAAAACTGTCTAACCTATGCCAGCATGGAAAGCAGATGTTAAATGATGATGAGATAATGTTGTATATGCTTTTTTACTGTGTTGTCATGTACAGTATTTTAGAGAATTCTTATATGTAGTGTTTTAAAGTGCTGTGCATGGTACTTTATAGGGTTGTTGTATAGTAGTTTACAGTATTGTTGCATTTCTCAAGGGTTCACATAGCTCACTTGCTGGCACTGAGTTACAAAACTCAGGTCAACCTTGATTGAGCAAACCAAAGGCATTCCATCTATGACCTTTGCATTGAGGGGATATCTAAGACTAGATTATCTAACATGTGTCCTAAGTGTGATTTGGAGGAGATTTGGCTATTACTTAGGGTGACTCTGTAGAGGTTCTCCCAGTAGCTAGTCGTTTTATCAAATTTTAACAATCATTATTGTCTAAGCCCAAGTTAATCCTGAAAGAGCAAGCATATGATCAAGGGCTTTCCAGCAGTCCCTATGATACAAGGATGTAGTGAACTACATGACATGATAGTAGAGTGTAATTTGAAAGAAATTTGGTTGCTATATGTAGCAGACTGAATGACTATATACAGGCTCAATTTCTCAATAGAAAAAATAAAGATATGAAATTAAGCACAAACCTTCATACAAGTTTCTAAATCTTTCACATATGATCTCTCAGTTTGTAGTAATTCAGCCATGATAAATCTGAAAGTAAATAAATCAAAACATACAAATATCTTCAACAAGTTTTTGCAGTGTTTTTTTTTTTTTAAAGAAACTGAAATAACCTCAGCAAATAAAATGAGAAATCTTCAGAATTAAATCTCATCTTCTCCCTTGTAATATCAGGTCATCCTATAACTAATGTCTGGACTTCTATATTTTCAAATGCTTTAACAGAATTTTAGAATGTCTAATGGCATCAAGTAATATTTATATGTATTTGGACATAATTTAAACTAATCAAATTTCATTTTGCAGGATAAGCTAATTGAAATTTCACTAATTAAAGCTCTTCAAACATGGAAGCCTCTAAGGAGCATTTCAGGCACATAATGCTTTATGAGTTTAAAAAAGGTAACTCTGCAGTTGAAGTGACTTGAAATATTCACTCAACTTATGAAGAAGAGTGCCTGAATGAAAGAACTTGCAGAAGATGGTTTGTAAAATTCAGAGGTGGAGATTTCAGCCTTGAAGATGAGGCCTGAAAAGGATGTCCAATTGAGTTTAATGACAAGCTCCTTTTAGAAGAAGTTAAAAAAGATCATGCAGTTTCAGTTGAAGAATTGGCAAGCAAGTTTTGTTCAAGCCATACAACTGTTCATCGCCATCTTCAACAGCTTGGAAAGGTTTCAAAACTCAGAAAATGGGTGCCTCATGATTTGTCTGAAGCCAACTGCAAATCCCAAGTAGACATCTACTCTTTTCTTCATTCTTGTGAACTCATCTCACCCTTTTTGGACAGACTGGTGACCAGTAATGAAAAATGGGTCTTTTATCAAAATGTTAAGCATCATAGACATTGTCTTGGTGAAAAGGGAACTCCGCGCAAAGAAGGTTCTTCTTTCTATTTGGTGGGATTGCAAAGGATTCATCCATTTCGAGTTGCTACCAACTAATGCAACAATCAATGCTCAAATCTACTGTCAGCAATTAGAGCATTGGAATGTTGCTTTGAGGAAAAAAGACTTTAGAGAATTGAAAGAGAGTGGTGTTTCATTGGGACAATGCAAAACCCCACACTGCAAAGATCACATCACAGAAAATCTAGGAATTTGTTTGAGAGAAAATTGCTTATCTGCCTTATTCCCCAGATCCTACTCCTTCAGATTACCATTTGTTTCATAGTTTACAGAATCATTTGGATGGATTAACCCTCAAAACAACTAAAAAAGTTGAAACTGACCTTTCAGAGTTCTCTTTGAAACTGAAAGAGTTTTTCACTAATAGGAGTTAAAAGCTTACAAGTAGATGGAAAGATGTCATAGATAATCATGGAAAATATACTGATGGTTAAGTTTCATTAAAATGTAAGATTTGGTCATTTGTTCTCCTTATTTAAAATTTGGACACTACTTATGGGATGACCTGATGTGTGTGTGTGTGTGTGTGTGTGCATGCACAAGTGAATGGACAGATAGACAGAGAGAGACACACACACACAAATATAAATGAAACTGAAAGAGGATATTTTGTATCAATCTGTGAATGAATTCAGCCTGTGAGTTTAAGATGACACAAGTTTAATTATGCAAAACTTCCAACAGCAGTTTTTTTCCTCTTTATATTCTTAAAGACTATTCCTCCATTACTTCTGAATCATAATGGTCCATAGTGCTAGCTATTATATCCTAGTAGATTGTAAAGTAAATATGAAATATAAATCTTCACTGGTCTGTTGTTGCAGTTAGCTTTTCATGTGAGAGGAATTAGCAATAGAAACTAGACTTGCAAGCATGTATGGCTTGGCAGTATGTACTAAGTGTTCACTATTTGTTTCAGGTAACCAGATAGTCGTGAACAGACAACATTCTCTGTATCCACCCATTGGTAATCCAGTTGAAATCTAGGATATGACGCTGAAAGTAAAGAAGGGTGTACCAGCACTAGGCTGGTACTCGGTAGCTGAATTTACTGGAGCAACTTGAAGGCCAGGTATCTTGCTGCAGAACACAATAGACTACCTCAACTGGGAATCAAACTTCCAACCTTATGATTGTGAGTCTGACACTCTAATCACTAAATATACACCTACACAATTAGCAATGGAAGTCAACAAAAAACTAAACTATTTTAAGTGTAGTAAGTTAAACAGCAGTGAACTATAGAACTCATGGAAGTTATATGGATCAGGTTGTTAATTAAATGCCATGGACAGAGTATAGTGAACTTTACCATACTGTGGTACCTGCTGTGTTGTTCAGATTTAAAAGGTCATAGTCACTGTTCACCTGACAAATCACATCACTGAGGATTACCTCATCAGAATGTTTAATACCTTAACAATATAACTATCAAGACCAGCCTGGCTATTAAAAAAGAATAATAATGGCAAACCAATATTAAGAATAATGACAGCACAAGATGTACAAGATATTTTAAACAGGCCCTTACTCTCGTCGTCTAGCAGACTTTCTTTTTTCTTCAGTAAGTTCCTTAGGAGCATGCTGTTGAAGTTTTTCTTCAATTGAAGGATCACTTTGCCTGTCTTCTTTCTCAGTCTACAAATAAACAAAATAACACAGAGAATTAGAAAGATTTCTCTAAAACAATGCTTAATGAATTGAACGGAAGTATTTAAATTGATACATTTACTTTTATTAAGTCAAATAAAAAGATAAAAGTAACCACAACATTGAAAAACAAATTTTGAAAAGTATTTTATACTGAGAAACACTCACTTCATTTGTGACACCGAGTTTGCCTTCTAGTTTTTGTCTGTATTTCTCCATGCGAGAAGAGAAGTCTTTATATCGTTTATCTACAGCAGCACACCATGCCATGATGCTGCTGGCATGAAATGTGCCTTTAGAAACAAAACCATCAGCCAGTTGAAGCAAAAGACTGACATTTTCTTTAGTTTCCTAAAAAGAAAATTGATTTCAGAAATATTATTTAATTAAAAGTAACATCTCTCTCTCTCTCTCTCTCTCACACACACACACACACATACAAACACACTATTTCTTTATATCAAATATTTTAAGATGTCTTTTTTCAGTTGCATAACTTACTGGGGATATTGGGACAACCCTCAATATATTCAGCTACACAGTGGTAAAAGAGAGGGAAAATATCTCTGATTATGGCAGAATTTGTAGATATAAACACAAAGGTTTATAATTTTAAGAAATGACTAAATGACAGGTAATTACCATGTTTTACTTAGAAACTATAGTGACAAATGTACAGTAAAATGAAATCACTACAACTAAAAAAAGAAACTCACATTATAGGATCAAATGACTGTTACTTTACACTATTTCACTAATACATTGCTGGTCATCAACATTAGTCAATCATTGAATACTTTATGTTACATAAACATGACAGATAGTTGTTTGACTATACAACTTGCTGTATTCATTATTTATAACTACACCTGTTTCATGCAAGTAAATTGATCCAACCTAGCTTCACCTCAGTAAATAAGACCAATAATCGAGCTGCCCCTGTTGTAAATAGTCCAAATAATCTAGCTGCACCTCTACAAAATAGGTCCAATAATTTAGCTTCACAATCAGAAAATGGCTCATTGATCCAATAAATTAGCTCCACCTCCTGTAAATATGAGGGGAAGTAAAAGAATTATCCACACTTCCACCATAACATATCTTTATTATTGCCACACAGCCTTCTGCACACGCATGCTTACAGTTGGTACTATTTTGGTCATGTGATCAAAGTTTGAATCTGATTGTGCCATTTTTCTTTCTGACATGTGCACCAAATTTCCCTGACTGGAAAGTGTGTCAGGTACTGAAATTCATTGGAGGCTTGTAGGTCTAATAAACTAACTCTACCTCCAGTAAATAGGTCCAATACTCTAGCTCAGTGGTTCCCAACCTGTGGTCCACAAAGGTAGTA
Source organism: Octopus bimaculoides (assembly GCF_046866305.1). Lineage (NCBI taxonomy): Eukaryota > Metazoa > Mollusca > Cephalopoda > Octopoda > Octopodidae > Octopus > Octopus bimaculoides. The sequence continues at coordinate 163,954,339 of NC_142929.1, read as the reverse complement.
CTGGGGGTCTGTGAACTAAATTCAAAATTTCATATATATATATATACATACATGCACACACACACATATATACAGACATACGTAAGGATAAGCATATTACAAGGGGTTCGTGGGAAAACTCATTTAAATAAAAGGATTGGGAACTACTGCTCTAGCTCCACCTCCAGCAAACAGGTTCAAATAATCTAATTCTACCTCCAGTAAAGAGAACCAATAATCTAGTTCCACTTCTAGGTTCAACAAACTAAATCTACCTTCAATAAATAGTTTCAACAATTTAGGTCCATCTCAAAGAGCTCCAGCAATACAGTTCCACCTCCAATAATTGGGTTTAACAATCTAGACCTACCCCCACTAAATTGATCATATAATCAATGCCCACCTTCAGTAAATAAGTTCAACAATCTAATTTCACTTCCAGTGAATAAGCAGCTGCTCTTGTTTGGTTTCTGAACACCTTTTCTCATGTCTCTCTCTTCACTTTAAAATAGAGACTGACATTCACCAACAACAAATAGAATACAATATGGTCAATGTTACCTTGGCCCTGCCACGAAACTCATAGTATTCTCTTAACAGTGACTCTGTTTCTTCTCTGGTTTCACCAACAGATGTGTGTGTTGACAAGTATGCCTCGCCTGAATCATGAATCCAGTCTAATGCCTGCAGAAAAGAAATTAATTAACATAAGGAACAAGAAAAGACTATACAGATAATGTATAATAGATATATAATATGGGAGATTATGCAGAATAATAAAGGATTTGTGGAAGATCTTGGTTTTTTGTGATTCTTTTTCTTTCTTTTTTCAAAACCACAAGTTAAATAAAATACTATGAGAGTGTGTATGCTGATGTGTTAAAGTTGAGGTTCTTTAATATAGAAACATAAGAAAGCTCAATACAAATTGTGTATATATATGCATGTTTACGTGTGTATGTGTGTGTGTGTGTGTATATATATATATATATATATATATATACACACACACACACACACATACAGAGAGAGAGTGAATAAGGAAGTGTACACATGCTTATGAGTGCACACATACCCATGCATGTATATCTATACTTTTGTTTTAACGAATGAGAAAAGGAGCACTCAATACATAGTACAGGGTATATTTATTTGCACAAAACTGGTGTAATTCAAAGTTGATTTGATTTAGGTGGTGTTATTCAGAGTTTCTTGCTCAATACAATTTTTGAGGTGACAAAATCATTTTACTGCCTGAAGTGTCAAGTGAGAAACTGAGTAGAGATGGAATAAAGTAGCAGCTTTGTGGTAAATGTGTGTGCAAAAGGAGAGTATAAGGTGGACCAAATCAATATCAAATGTTTCTCTATCATTACTATCATCTGTCCACTCAATATTGAAATCACTCACTACAATATAGTGAGGAGAATTATCCAGATATTAGATTATTTGACTGATACTATTTAGATGTCATCCACTATAAATGTTTAAAATATTTTTTAAGCCAAAACAATTAAAGTTATTCAAAAAAAATAAACAATATAGGCCAATGGTTAATACTATTTCCTGGTGCTACAATCCACCTTTTTAGCCTTAAGGAAGGAATTAGATATACAACTAGCATACTCTGGACCTTTCCTGAGAAGGCTCCTAGCTAAAAGCAGACCAAGACAGTATAAAATCATGTGTAGCAGATGTAATGAATTCTACATCAGAAGTACCACTAGACAAGTTCACATACAGGTTGAAGAAAAACTTCTATGCTAATGTTTCTTCGGTCAAAAAACACCTACAAAAATACCACGACAAAGACATCTGATTTTCAATTGCAGCAGCAGAAAGAAGCATTGAGAATTTAAGAATAAAAGAAACTATTTTAATTAACAAGTACAGCCTGCAAATTAATAACAGATCTAAACTGCACTCAACTGATTGGGTACTATAGCAATGCAAAATAACCCTTCACACACACAAACTACAGAGCAGTGATATCAGCTATAAACATCTTTTCTCGGTACATTTCCCAAAGAAAAGGTCCTAAGCCTGAAATATTGAAATACTACATAACAGTACTAACCATCAACCTATATTATTATTTTTTTATAACTTGCATTGTTTTGGCTTTTAAAAATACTTAAAACATTTATATATATCAGACAATGTTTCAAGAAATCTATACTACTTTATCATGAACTATGTATAAATAAAGATATTGGCATGCATAAATAGTTGCTAGACATTGACAAAATCAGTAAGAGAGATTAAATTCCATTCAATTTGAAAAGAAAATGTCTTTAGTAACAACCACAACAACAACACTGTCATTGAATTGATTTCAGTTCAAGTAATGGAGAACTAAAATATAAATGAAAAAAAATAATACTAAAGTGCTGTATTTTGACAAATTGGCACAACACTTTTGGTACACTCGTCTTAGAAAAGTAAGAGTAAAAGAAACAAAAACCTTCTATTATGGTATATTTTGAAATGAATCAGTGTCAAGGTAATGATATTTATGATTCAGCTATCATAAAAGAGAAGTATCTGGAAAGTATGTTTATATTACATGAACCCTGTCAAATATTTTATTGCTGAAATATGACAACAAATCACAATATTGGTTTGTCATTTTATTTTGAAAATCTTGACAAGTAAATATCATCTTTATAGATATTTTAATGTAAACTTTTAGCCATTACAGGAGGTTCTATTTTAAATTATGCAGCAGTATGAACAAATTGTTATTTATTATGTTTACTGCTTCAATAATAGCAATAATGTAAGTGATGGCCTCACTTATCAGACTCTCATCCGAACCCTCAACAGTGGTTTACTAGGTCTCTGGGTTGGATACTTTACAGTTCACCTAGCTTCTAGACAAAGTTATCTGCAACAGACTGGCATTCCAGTCAAAAGAGTGAGAGTGATATTTCTCACCTATTTAAGACTCGAGAAAAGTTACAAAAGCAATTGTTTCTAATAACCAATTGTAATTACCCTTTCACCACTATATTTCCCATGAGGGATCTGCATATGCATTTTAATTTATTTTCATTATAATCAAAACTTTGAAGGGGTTTAATAAAATATCTGTAACCTTATATATTGGCATATATATTTTACACTGTAGTTGATCAACTGAAACTTTAGATTACAATTCATGTTGTGAGATTCTGATCAAGAGTTTAAATCCTCTGAACCCACGAGCATGCTTTAGTTTGACTATACTCTTGGAAGATGTAAAAGCAAATGGCCACATTGTTTTGAGTTGAAAGCTGAAAATAATGATGTTTCTGCCAATTAAACAAGCTGTAAACACGAAACCAGCTTTTGAGTCTTCCAGGATTATATTCCACTGAAATCATGTCCCCTACAGAATATTTGCAGGTTCTAGGGGTTAATTCAAATAGGAACACTTTTGTATATAGTATTAAAAGTGATGAACAATGATAAACTCCTAACTTAAGAATACTAGCTACTCCTACAAAAGATATAACATGAAATGACACTTTACCTGTTTGGCACTTTGTTCAAAAAGGACATACTGATGACAATGTTCTAACTTTCGTTTCTTTACAGTCCAATATTCAATCACAGCATTTTCCTGTTGTAGTAATTGATCAAGAGTTGCTGTAAAAAAAACCCCAGAAAATATCAGTAAATTTACACCCAAATTACTCCAACAGTAAGTTACTGATTAAAATATCACAACAGTACATTGATAATCAAATTAGACCACCCACTAAATTAATTACCAAATACCTCTGTCAGTGAATTAGTGAAAAACAAAAAAATTCCTCCATCAGTAAATTATCAACAAAGTTCCTTCATTGGTGAATAGTTAGCCAAATTCCCGCTTCAGTAAAATATATGTATATATTCTAAACCTATCAAGATGTATTACTTTACAGAAGGTCTGCAAGAATACAATTTTAAGATAATTTGTAAACTGAAAAAGATAACTTACAGTATTAAAATCAAACACAATACAAATTATGATAACTTTCAGTAAATGGGGAATTACAACTTCAACAGATTGCTATTAAAGCTTCATATCTATTGAAGAAGAAACGTCTAGGAACTTTAGTAATACAGGGTTGGCTAAAAGTCATCCGACAGTAAATCAAAATTCCATAAATACTATCTGTAATTCTGTATTGGCTTGAATGGAAAAATGTGTCACTCAAGAAGGACTTCAGTTTGAACAATTTTCAAGACGTTTCATATTTAGATGCTTATATTAAATTCATTCAGTTGTTAAACATACATAAATCTTGGAATTAAATGGTTTTGATTTATTGTCAGGTGACTTTTGGTCCACCCTCTATGTTAGCTCTAGGTGTAGGATCACTGTAAAAATAAATCTGTTTGTACCTAAAACTCTACAAATATTAACTGATAAAAATTATGAATACATTGACATTAAATTAATAAAATTTACCTTTTACATGAGATTCTGGATTTCTGTACTTCACATCCATTCCCAAAGTGTGAAGGTTGCGGTTGACATATTTTAAGAATGTCTCTGCTGTACGTCTGGCTAAAGTGCAAGCCTAAATGAAAGTAGAAACATTATATAAATTCCATTGAAGTCTACAGAAATAATTTCAATATTTCAAAATCTTAACTCTTTAACATTCAGATTATTTTGTCAAATGTAATTCTTATTCCTTCATATTGTTTTGTATTAATCATGCATTATCTAACAGCTTTGAGATTTTGATGATGTGATTGTTTACTTTTAGAATGAAATTATAGGGTAGGTATGAGAGGCCAGATCTGGCCAGTTTGAACATAAAGCAGTAGAATATTTTGGATGGATATGGTTAGTTTAAATGCTAAAGGGTTAAACATTTCATATTTTAAAATTTGAACATAAACACGAGTCAAATACATTACCTTAAGAAAGGCTTCCTTTTGTTCATTATGCTTATTGATTGCTTGTACTAAGAATGCAGCTTTGTCAGTGCAGTTAGCTTTGTCTGTGCTACACCAGTCTTCATCTCGTTTATAATCTCGATCTAAACTTTCTAAAACTGACCAAACCTGTAAAGAAAAAGAAAAATATAATCACTCAAAATATTAATGACAGCAAAAATATAATTCTCAAAACTAAATAGGACAAAAAAAATTAAATTTAACAATTACATAAATACGAAATACTATCATAAGATAGAACTGTTAACAAATATTTAAGTTCATTTTAGAAATGGAAGGCCAAAGAAAAATCAGTTATTTTTATGAATATAAAATAGAATTACAAACATACTTGTTCAGCTGTTTTATACCAAGTCATTGATGCCATTACAAGTTTGTGACGTTCTTCAGCATGATACATTAGCTGTTGCCAAACCAAATTCATATTTTCTGCGATAACACGTACAAATTCAGAATTGTAATGGTTGCTTTGGATCATGCTCTCTGCCTTTTGAGTGACTTGGATCACATTCGCATGTGTTTTCTACAATGTGACAGACAATAAGAGATAATTACACAGCATAGAGAAAAACAAAATAGTAAAATTATATTTCAACTGGGCCTCAGACAACGTTTTATATTAGAGCCTAATTTATGGAGGGACTGACAGAAGAAAAAGTACAGCTAGTATTGCTAAATTGATTTTTTTTTTTTAACTTTTAATGTTGAACCTTTTTAAAGAAAACAGAAACAAAAAAAAAAAAAAATCAGAAACAAAAGACAACTGTACCTCAATAGCCAACATAAACTTTTCATGTTCTTTCTTCAGTTGTTCAGTTTCCATTAAATTATCTGGACACATAAAACTGGCAGTCAACATTGTCTCTCCATTTTGAATCCAAGAAACCACCTAAAATGAATGTTGTATTCATTATAAATATGTGTTCACTATAAACATTACAAAAGGTGAGTTTTATTGTAGAAAAATGTAAAATATTAAATACAATAAATAACAAATGATATAATAACGCCAATGTATACCAATTTGTAATTAATTTACAAATATCTTGACAAACAGGTTATTTTAGAATTTCACAATCGTAAAATAAATAATAATGATAAAAAAAAGTTGTTCTTTTTTTTTCCATTGAGAAAAATCTCTATTCATATATCAAATATCAGCCATAAAACATCTAGAGAGAGCAATGAATAGATTTCCCATTTTTGACATGATTTTACTAAGGATATATAAAAAGTTACTTTTATACAGTTTATTAAGTAGAAATTAAGTTTTGAAAAAGATTTAATGAGAAGTTGAGAATTCAAGCAGAAATGTTCAGAAAACAATCTTTTTTTTTTTAATCAAGATTTCTTTCCCCACAACATTTCAAATAGAAGACAACTTTGAAGAATTGTAGAAAAGCATTTTGAAAACTTTACCATAAGTGCATGCAGTGAAATATAGACTGCAATCTCTGAGTAATTTTTTGAATTGAAGAAAAACATTATGAAGAATTGTAAAATATTTTTGAAATGTGTAAGTTTATTTAATGAAACAGAGAAACAGTTGCAGTTTGTAGATTCCAAAGAAATATAATTCTCAGAGTTCTTTTGGTTTCCATATATTTTGTTACCTAATTTCAGATGTAGTTGACACATGATGGTTATTGAAATTGTCAATAGTTAGAGATAATCACTTTATTAAAGTTGAGAATAATTCCAATACTTAATCCTCACCTGCCTGGTTTCATACTCAAAATTACGTAGCTGGACACATTGCTCCAGACGAATGCGACGACTTTCAGCCAAATTCTCTAAATCCAATTCTCGTTCATGCAAATATTCCAGCAATAGTTGGATTCTAGTCTGAGCATCATATTGTGAATCAGCCATTAATTGCACACCTGTGTTTTCAAACAACTGAAAGAGACAAAATTACAATGATATTTATTATTAAAATTTGCAAATATTCACAATTCCAAATAATTTTCAATTTAACATGAATACGAAGTATATCACTTTTATTATTTTTTAAAACTCTAATCAGAAATTTTTTAAAAATTAAATAGAACACATCCACTGACCTGACAAAGCTCTTGACCTCGTTGCAGAACTTCGAATGTACAGTTCTGCATGTGCAATAAATTTTCTGTGTGCATCAGTAAGATCTGTTCTGCTTTTGCTGGATCATTGCACATTTCCATGTGCTGTAGTTCTTCTGCCCATAACTCCAATTGTGACGATACCTTTCAACAAACGTCAACAATGTAAATATCCATATAATATTCAAAATAAAATAACATATCTAGTAGTTTTGGACATGACTGCCAAATAACATTCAACAATTTTTCAGGTTTAAAAAAAAAAATCACTAAATGTTATATCCTCTATTCTTTCCTCTGCAAAAGCTTTTGCTCTTCTGAACTCACACCAGCATTTTCCAAGCCCATCCAATGCACTCATCTCTCTTGTCATTTCTTGAGAGTTTTAACCTCCTTGACTCAGCTTTAAACATTTTACTCAATTTTTCATTTCCTAGAACTTCCTACCTGTTCACTTTTTTGCCTACAGACCTTATCCCACAGAAGTTCAGTCTTAATAATAACTTCAACAGTTTGGAAAGGTCTACGTAAGGTATGTATACAGCCCCTATTTCTCTATTATCATCATCATCATCATTTAACATTCATTTCCCATGCTGGCATGGGTCAGATGGTTTGACAGAAGCTGGCAAGCCAGAGAGCTGCACCAGACTCCGATTGTCTGCTTTGGCAAGGTTTCTATGGCTGGATTTTCTTCCTAATGCCAAACACTTTACAAAGTGTACTGAGTGCTCTTTATGTGGCACCAGCACATGCTTTTTACATGGCACCAACACAGGTGTGGTACATGTATAACTAGTATGTCACTGACCTCTGGCCATGTGAAAACTCTAATCCTTTAAAAGACTGCTCCAAATGTTCATTATATATAATGTATTAAGATCATGATTTTCCTTTTGTCCTTATTTTCATCAGATCTAACATCATCATCATCATCAAAATTATATATCAAGTGAACCCGTTACTCAACACCCATTAAACAGACATGTAAACAATAATTCAACCCTACATCCAAGTGTGTTTATTAGACATCTTAAAACATATTGTTTGATTTCTGATACATATATAGAGTTTCATCTATAGCTACTGTTGTTGTTAATGTTGGAGAGTATACCCCTGTTAGCTATAAAACACAATTCAGAGAGCATGAGGAGAAAATGTAGGCCTAGCTCAGCTATGGGACACTAATGATAAGTGATAACCATTATAGGATACATATTGTTGCCTCTTCAGTGTACATGCTGTATTAATGATAAATGAGATTATAGTTAGGGTGAAATTTCTTTTTTGCTTATATATCTCCAGATATCAATATAGGAGCACAATAATACTGATGCCTACAACATGCAGAGGTGTGCTTTCAGACAATGTGACTCATTCTATCCCATCAGCTTAAAATTATTCAAACTATTAACCTTGTCTTTTATGTATTTGTTAGTGGAGCAAACAAAACTTCAATGCACTTCCACTGTGATGTAAAAGTTATAGTCATATCCTTAGAATAGATATAATTAAACAAGTCATGTATTTTATGTAATTATACTTTTCTCATCTGTCAAGAACAATGCTACAACGGAAAGCACTGACAATCATCATAAGACTGTTGTTAGCCCCAGAATTAACTTGTACCAGGAAAACAGTTTTGACTGCAAATAACCTCTCTCAAATTTCACTACACAGATAAGACTATTTTACCAAATTAGGAAAAGCCATAGATATTAAGGATACACTATCCTTTCACTACACAGATAAGACTATTTTACCAAATTAGGAAAAGTCATAGATATTAAGGATACACTATCCTTAATATCAACAATACAATGTTTGGTGATGTCAATAAGACATTCTAGCTAATGTCAGGCACTTTCATTTATGAATTCAGTTGTTCCAAGTATGAACAAAATGTTACTTAATCAGTAACAAACATCTGTAAAGTTCTTGCAAAATTAAAGTTCTAAAGAATTCAGGCTATTTTCAAATAACTGGGTGTATAGTATTAGCAACATAAAAATCTAAATATATATGTATTATAGATGAATTAGGTTATACTGACACTAGATCAGCAGATGACAGAAATGAATAATGGAACAACTGAATTCATAATGAATAAAATAGATATGACACAGTTACTACATCTCTAACTGTACACATATCAAGAAAAAGCCTTTCCCAAACTCTCTCTCTCTCTCTCTCTCTCTCTCTCTCTCTCTATACACACACATAAGTAATAAGTCTCTCAACATCACTAAAATTCTAAGTCTCCTAATCTCTGATGATCTTTCATGGTCATCTCATACATCTATAACATTGCCAAAATGTTATATTAGTTGACAAAATGACATCTCAAATACTGGACATTCTTTTTTGGGACAAGAAAATATTTGAGACACTATTGTGTCGTGCATGCACACTTGACTGCATATTCAGTAGAGCATACAAGCTTCATTTCCTTCTAGTCTTCATGTTTCCTCAGCATCCACAATCCAAGTATCACTACCTTGTACACAAGCCTCATACAATCTGCCTTTCATTCTGAGAGAAAGACCTTTTGTTGTCAACAGAGCTAACAGGTCTCTAAACTTTCTCCAGCCAGTTTGTGTTCTGGCAGCTATATTTTCAGAACATCCTCCTCTACTGCTAATTAGCTTACCTTAGTAAAATAAACTAAGGATATGTCTATCCTGCTTATTGGTGAGAACATGGCTTGCATGCCCACCAAATTGGTAGGTGATCAGGAGACTGGCTGATTTCTTCAAGTTGGTGTTGCAGATCATAAAGTCATTTGCATAACGGAGCTCCAAGATCCTTGTTCCCTCCTCATTTTAAAAACAAAATCCATAGTCTCCATGCATACCATGGAATCCCTCAGCATGCTGCCATTCATGCTTGTTGAGGCCACAGGCCATAAGGACAAGGTCACTATCATTCATTATTGAGGTAAACTGCTAAAGGGTATCCTAAAATGGCCCTTTTGGTCATCTGGCAGTCCTGATTGAGGAGTGTAGGCTGAGGTAAAAGTTGCTGTTTTCTTTTCTAAGATTTGTTTAAGCTTAATTATCCTACTGCATACTGACTAGCTTAATCACTTTATCCTGTATGTACACATACAGAGAGAGGTGGGAAGAGATTGAAGATGTGTGTGTGTGTGTCTGTGTGTGTTGTGTGTGTGTGTTGTGTGTGATACACCCACTATAAAAGTAACATTAAAGAAAAATATTCCATCCACAACAATCCTGTTACTTTTACAGTGGGTTATTGTAATGCAAGTGAAATTTTAAGTGTAAAAAAGAAAAGTATATCTGTTGCAAAATAATATAAACAATATGTTTAAAATAAATTCATGCAGAATTATCATAATTCTCATTCAGCAAATTGGCAAACAACTAAGTGCTTTATTTCCTGGGCAGCACAGAATGTTCTTCTATTGTCATGTTGGTGCAGGGTGTGTGCTATAATGATTAGATACAAACCTAGAATATATATAGAACTACTGCCACTTATGCTATACTTATAACATATTTTTTTTCAAGATATAACGCACACACTACATATTATCATGCATGCACACAAACACACAATTACATATTAGAACATCACCAATGTATAACTATACAATGTGTAACAGACAATACACAATAGACAATAACAGGCACCATTAAATTATGCCCCTTGATTGAATCAAGTACAGTGGCATTAAATAGAGCTTATCATCATCATCGTTTAACGTCCGCTTTCCATGCTAGCATGGGTTGGACGATTTGACTGAGGACTGGTGAAACCGGATGGCAACACCAGGCTCAAATCTAATTTGGCAGAGTTTCTACAGCTGGATGCCCTTCCTAACGCCAACCACTCAGAGAGTGTAGTGGGTGCTTTTACGTGTCACCCACACGAAAACGGCCACGCTCGAAATGGTCTTTTATGTGCCACCCGCACAAGCCAGTCCAGGGGCACTAGGGATCAATTCAATTACGTTGCTGTAGTCCTTTAAATTGGTACCGTGAAGAGGTTGAGTCCACTACTATAAGAATCAGAAGTACTGTATATATTACAAATATTCCATTAGATTGCACAATTGATCTCTCATAGGGAAAGACCTTCAGGTGACGAACATCTAGAGTGAAAAGATGTGATTTTCAATAAAAAGAAATACTTGCTCCAGCTGACTGCAACATCTTTCAATAGTGGCACCATAAAACAAGAAATTAACAATAACCTATATCCTCTATATATATGTGGCTCACAGAATAATGACTTCTCATTTTAACATGAAGAATACTGGGGACTGTGGTCTCAAAGGCTTTAACAAGGACATCAGGAGCGGTTGGCATTAGGAAGGGCATCCAACTGTAGAAACTCTGCCAAATCAGATTGGAGCCTGGTGTAGCCATCTGGTTCATCAGTCCTCAGTCAAATTGTCCAACCCATGCTAGCATGGAAAGTGGACGTTAAATGATGATGATGACGATGATGATGATCAGCATTGAAATTATAACCAGATTGTAGAGATCCCTTCCCCAAATAATATACTACTGCATCACACTCCCAACTATGAACCAGAGAGGATGTTATTAGTCACTGAACTTATCTACTGTAGCAACCATATCTCTCTCTCAATATACTTCAGAACCTAGGTCTAAGGACAGTACATTCCATAAGGCAATGAACAGCATCTACATGGTTGATTAACATGCTAGAAATAAGCCAAATCTCATTCAAATCACACTCTAATGTTTTAAAACAGAAAGAACACATTAGCTTGCATAATTCTTGCTGCTGTCATCATCAAAGACAGTTTTGCATCCACTTTCCCTAGTGGCATGATGCGGTTGAGTCATTTCTGCTTCCCTAGATGGGTCAGGGGATCAAATCTTGTGCATAAGTTTCATTTTTAGCTGGGTTTTTACAGCTGGATGCTCTTTCTAACACCAAACACTTTATAGAATATGCTGAGTGTGTTTTATCATGGTAACTGTGCTAGAGAGGCTAGACTTGAGAGAAGGAGTGACTGATAACAATAGGTGAATAAATGGTGAGAGTGACTGATGAATGTCAATACCAAATGATCAGTGAGGTATTTAGGTAGAGTGTATGAGATATACACAGGTCCAATGAGGTCTCTTAATTATTCTTTTAAAATGGTAAGGAGGAATCTACAGTGATAAAAATGAGAGATGGAAATATGGAGTGTTGGAGAGAGGGTCAAATAGGTCTTGTGACATCCTTAGTTACACTGGAAGCAATGTATGGTCAGCCAAAGAAATCTGTTGCATTTGCTGAAATGGTCATGTCTGAACCACTTGTAATAGTAGTTTAACTCATTCAGGGCTGACTGGAAGCTAACAAAAAGAAATAAGCTCCACAATAGAGACAAGGTAGTCATGGTTAACACAATTCTTTATTCAGCTACCTTTGTACTACTAGAGGAATAAGTGAGCAAAACTGACTGCTACTACTCCCTCTCTACTGAGACTAATGCATAAAAACACATATACATCAAAATTCCTGTAGCATTAACAATCTCATTAACTTAATGCACTGTGCTAGCATATATTCCACTGGGAAATAAGTGATAAAGGGAGATAATTACCATGGTCTAGCTAAGTCTACCTTGTCTGTTACTCTTATAACCACCACTTGAGCCAGCCTACAAAACCTGATTGGCCAAATAGGGAGAATGCAATATACCTACAGTCCCCCCACCACCACCACCACCACCACCACCTCACTCACTCACTCACTCAAAGGCCCTGTATGTCAGCATGTGTAATATTGACCTCAACCTGAAGGTTGTGCATGATCTGTGGGTCATATCGAAACATTCAAACAGCTTGCTTCCAATGTCTCACAGGTCTATTAAAGAGTGAGCTAACATGGGACTACATAACAACAAATGCAAGAATTGGTTTACTTCTGTGGGCAAATAATATACATCATAATGTTCTTTTCTTTTTAAATAAAACATTTACAATATAACAAATCACAAGCACACAAATTTCTACATACCAACATTGTTTTTTAACTGTGCTTTAAATCAGTAATATTTCTTTACCTCTAATGCATCCCTTTCAAAAAGACGTAATTTTAAGCACAGATCCAATTTCCGTTTGCGGGTGGCCCATAGTTCCTCCAACTGTGCACGACTTTCATTAAGTTGTTGTAGAACACCTAATAACAAACAAAAAAAAAAGGCATAATAAGAATCATTTCAAATAATAATAACAATAATAATAATAATCCTGTCTACTATACGCACAAAGCCTGAAATTTTGGGGAGGGGACTAGTTGATTACATCGACCCCAGTGCTTCACTGGTACTTAATTTACGACCCCGAAAGGATGAAAAGCCAAGTCGACCTTGGTGGAATTTGAACTCAGAACATAGCAACAGGCAAAATACTGCAAAGCATTTAATCCAACATGCTAATGATTCTGCCTGCTCACCGCTCTAGCAATAATAATAATAATAATAATAATAATAATAATAATAATAATCCTTGCTACTGGAAGCACAAAGCCTCAAATTTGGGGGAAGGGATTAAATCGATTACATCGACCCCAGTGCATAACTGGTACTTAATTTATCGACCCCGAAAGGATGAAAGGCAAAGTTGACCTTGGCAGTGTTTGAACTCAGAACGTGAAGACAGACGAAATACTGCTAAGCATTTTGCCCAGCATGCTAACAATTCTACCAGCTCGCTTCTCTAGCAATAATAATAATAATTCTAAATATTTGATCTCCTTTCCCTATAATATATCACTGCTACCCTTAATATCCACAGCAAAACATCCAACTTGCTGTTTGTTACATGAAGTCTCTGGGTGAGAGTTTGAACAGCTTGCATAAAACAAAACAACAATGAAAGTAATAACAGTTTCTAATGTAGGTACTAGGTCAGTAATTTTGAGAAGGAGAAAGTCTATACTATCAGCTCCAATACTTGGTTGGTACTTTATTTTAATTCCAGAGAAGAAAGGCAAAGAAGAGCTCAATAGATTTGAACTCAGAAAATAAAGAATTAAAAATACTGTAATGATTCTGGCAGTTCACTGCCAAGGAGGAGGAGGTAGATAGTAGCTCATATAATTATAAAAATTAACTACTTATCAGCAAAGCCATAACTAAAGACTGCAATAAAAGGAAAAGATGTGTTTGTGTATGACATACGTTAACTACCAGAAGGCCTTTGATAACATTCTGTAGATATGGATCCTGAAAAATGAGCCATGATTAAACTAGTACCAAGTAAAAAGCAAGCAATTCTGCAGACATAGATAGAAGAGGGAATCATAAAAGCAAATCTCATCCCCATTAAAAGAAGAATATTCCAAGGGAAATTTCTCTCCACTCCTTTTCTATCTGACTCTAGCAACTTTAATCAACATGTTGAACCAGACTAGACTCAGATACAACTACAACAGAAGAACAAGCAACCATCAAATCTAAGTGAAAAATGTAATCACAGTATGACATACTAAAATGTCAATAAAGTTTCTAAATGGCTAATTCAAGGACTTAAAGCTGAGACTGAAGAATTCTTGACTGAGATACAAAATCAAAGGCTTCCCACCAGAATCTACAAAAGTATACAATAAAGCAAATACATGTTATTATCATTAGCTGCCTATTCAAAGTGAGGGGTTTCATATACTGGAAGTTATAGAAGCATGATGAAATACAAAGAGAAAATAGATAGTGTAAACAGACACAATAAAAGATATGAGAGAACAACAAAATGACCACACTGAAGTCAATCCAGACAAAAGGAGGTCATAGCTAACCAGCTGAATGTTGTTGAGAAGAACCACAAGGAAAGCAGGTGCTTCCTAACTGATGTATAAAACAAACAATAATGTGCCATTAAAAGAAATGGAGAAATTATCCAGATATAAAGATTTGGACATGAAGATAAACAGAATGTGGAGAAAGGAAATAAAAAAAAAAACAATCTTTCTAATAAAAGATTGCACTTGGTGGATCAGTAAAAGCATCCAAAAATCGTGGGAAAAGCAAAAACAAAAGGAAGAAGATTGGAAAGTATCTTGGGTTGGTGAAGAAAACTAAGAAAACCTACCCAATGAGATGAGAGTGAAAGTTGTCCCTGTGATCATTAGTTACACTAGGAAACACCAAAGTAGCTGTTGCTGAAAATAGGAAACACTGGAACTGAGACTCCTGACACCCAAATAGCAGAATTACTGGAAACAGTCATCTATTACATAAGAATCTTGTGTAAAGTTTGTTAGATTTGAAGGGAGTTGTTGTTGACACTAAATTTCAAGATATCACTTTTTCAGTACAATCAACATGGAATTCTGTTACAATAACTGTTTCTAATATAGGCACAATGTCTGGAATTTTCAGGCAAAGTTAACCTCAATGGTATTCGACTCAAAGCATAAAGAGCCAGAACAAATACCTCAAGGCATTTTCTCAGATGCTATTATGAGTCTGCAAAGAAAAACATTTACAGGATCAAAAAGTTTTTCTCTCTGTATAAGGAAACCATGAAATACAAACAATAAAATGCACTAAAGATTTAGATAAACACAAACAAAGAACATTAAAAAAGACCCAAAAGAGAAAAAATCACAATGGAATTCAAAACAATATACTGCAGGAAAGAAACAAACATTAAGAGAGATAAACCATTTCATGGGCAATAACCAACAAATGAAAGCCCTAACTTTGTCATGGGTACGAATAGGCAACTAATGATAGTGATAATGTCAGCAAAACTTGACAGAGAGAAAGTAAGCCAGATCCAAAAATTGGTACAAAGGCTTTGGGTTAAAAGCAGAAACAAAAAGCTTGTGTTTAGCCACACAGAACCAATACTTAATTTCAGATTACTACAAAATTCAACCAATGAAAACAGACACTATCAATAGGTGTAGATTATGCAATCAGTGTTATGAGCATACTGTCTCCAGTTGCCCAGTTTTTGTCAAGTTCAAATATATTCAGAGACATAATCAAGTCAGCATATTATGACCACTGGGCAATAAATATATTGGTATTTTGACATTAAACTGGAGAGGAATTGGCATGCATAAACATATACCAGAAACAGTATGTAATAACAACTTGAACACAATTATCTTGAACATGGTTGCAGCATGACTGTGACTGTGTGGTAAGAAGTTTGCTTCACAACCACATGGTTCCAGGCTCAGCCCCATTGCATGGCACCTTGGGAAAGTGTCTTCTACTATAGCCTTGACCTGACAAAAGCCTTGTAAGTGGATTTGGTGAATGGAAACTGAAAGAATCCCATCATGTGTGTATGTGTGTGTGTGTGTGTGTGTGTGTGTGTGTGTGTGTGTGTGCCTGTGTCCCACCACCACTTGATAACAAGTGTTGGTGTTTACATCCCCAGCAAAAGTGACCAGTAAAATAAGTACCAGGCTTTAAAAAAAAATGCTGGGGGCTGGTTCATTTCACTTAAAGTTCTTTAAGGTGGTGCCCTCATACAGTCTAGTGACTGAAACAAATAAAAGTTAAAAATTGCCGACATGCCTATCCAGATTAACAAAGAGATCCAAGGCAAACTGTCCAAATAAAATAAACATGAACTGAAAAGTAAATGTCTGTACTCTAACAGATATCTTTAGTGTCATGCTAAAACATTGCCTAAGAGAGGGAGATAAAATGTCACAGCACAAGGATCTGGAAACTGAAATAAGCAGGGTGAAAGAAAGTAACCAGTAATAATTGAAGCAATATGATATATATAAACTATACCAGGGTTCACAGTCAAATTGAGAGCCCTACAGGCACAAACCACACACCATGTACAAGAGACTTTTAATTCAATACCACAATTCAAATACTATATTCTCTGCATGCAATACATAATCTACACAATCACTACTTAGTACAATAACACAATATTTAATTTTACATAATCAATATTTGACACTATAAAACCAAAAACTCAGTTGCTATCCAATAATATAACACATCTCACAAAGCACATACTCCAACACTAAAACACTGTCCAACACTAAAACACAACATCAATCACACAGCACACAAAAAGCATAAGCACCACCCAAGAAAATAACATAAATCACACAACTATGCAAAACTGATGTACTTGGCACTCTGTTGAATCTATCAGTCCCTCACTCTTAATAATAAGGATTTCTTTCATAAGTAAGGATTTGTAAAACAAGTCATTTAAAATGATTATGATGAAAATATTTCTTGTGATGGTACAGGACCAAAAGTTTGTGAGAAATCTATAACAAATTACATCAGATCCATTACTTCATTTGCATATATTTTATTGATTACAAAGAAAACTGACCCTCAGCAGGATTTGACCTCAGAATCTAAACGAGCATAATAAAATGCCAGAGTGTCTGAACTATAACTAAAAACTACACTTTTACTCCAATACTTTGCTCTTCTCTGCCACTCATAATGATTTTTATTTAATAGTGTCCCAAGGTCATACACTGCAAGTGGGGACAGCTGATTAAATCTACTCTGTAGCTGACCGGTTCTTTTTTTATTGACATTAGAAGGGTGAAAAGCAAACCTAACGTCAGCAGGATTTCAACACAGAACAAGTTCTGTCTTAGGCACAAACAACAAATTTGGGGGCAACAATACTCAACTAGTTATTTTAAATATCAGCTACAGCGGGAAGAAATATGTGAAGTTGATGCCAGGTGGATAAGAACTCACTCAATATTAAGAACACTATACCTCCATCTCAATCCCAAACAAACATACAACAAAATAAAGCCACACAAAAATAGCAGCAGCAGCATCATCATTAACATAAACTCCAAGCACTTTGCTACTGAGATATACACCATCAGAGATAAGTACTATAGACAGTAACTGCCACACCCACACTGAGTGATTTGATGATGTAGGAGACAAAGGAATGTTCGCACACACACACACACACACACATTCTGTTTGACAATCAGAGACATAAATCTCAGAGTTATAAATATGAACTTTCAGCTTAATAAATACACAATATTTTGACAATCTATATCCAATTTCAAGTAGTTCAGTGTATGTGTGTGTGTGAGCATGCACACACACCTGCACCTGTATGTATTTATTTAGACACACAAACATAGGTGAATGGCAGGTGAAAGGATCAGAAGAGAGTTAGAGGGTTCACCTTGATAGAAATTGAAGCACTACAAATATATCAGATTATGGAGTACAGGGGATCAAGAAAGTATCAAAAGCAGAATAATACAATTGGAAATATTTACCTAGTATTAGTAAATTATCTTGTATCTACATATGTTAAACACAAACATACACACAGAAGATAAGTATACAAAGAGAAGAGCACTAAATTTTACACTGTGTATTTATTTTTTGTAGTTTATCCATCATTCACGGTTAAACAACAAATACATACACACAAGCAACATAATTAGAGGAGATTACATTTTTCATATAGATATACAAATCATGTGGGTGTGTGTGTAAGAGAGAGAGAGAGAGAGAGAGAGAGAGAGAAAGAGAGAGAAAGAGAGAGAGAGAGAGAGCACTTAAGTGTGGGTTCTAGGTATGAATATCTCATAACATTGTCCCTGGTAGTTGTGGCAGTACACACACCTTGTTAGAAAATCTAGAAAAAATATAAAACAACTACACAAGAAATTCATTCAAATAATGATAATGGCGATGATGATGATGATGATGATAATGGTGATGGTGATGATGGTGGTGAGTACAAAGTGTGATCAATGCCTTCTGTTACATTCCATAAGTATTAAAAAGTAATAAACCATGAACTATAATGGAATCCCAGTGATATTGGTCAAAGTATCTCTAATAATATCATTCTTTCTCCAGTGAGCTTTTGTAGAAGTAGCAGAGCCACAGCAAATGAATTGTTCATTATAGTATACAGTACATATGTTTAGTTCACCTTTAGTACTATTTGAAGAGTTAATCTATAGAAAGAAAAAAAAACAGCTTTCTAATCCGGCTTAATGACTGTTTCATACGATTATGGATCAAGAAAAGTGGCATTAGTGTAAGAACATCAGCAAAAGATACAATAATAATAATAAATATGCCAACGCCTTCATCCAATTTAAAGAATAATATATATATCTTTAGATCAAAAACAGATTTTTCTTCAATTTTTATAAGATTGGAATATAAAAATGCTCCATCATTATCAACTCATTCTTAACAGTAATAATAAAATTTAATAATGGTAGATAAGTGACCTGGCACAGGACCATAGTATTTGACCAGTACTTATTTATTTACCCAAGAGGGACGACAAGGAAAATCTGACCCCAGTAGATTTAAACTCAGAATGCAACAAAAGACTAAAGGCATTTTACCAACTGTACTACTCTAGTACCCTCTCTGCTTCTTAGATTGCTTGAAATTTAGGCATGAAATCCAAAATTTTGAAGGAGAGAGTTAGTCAATATCATTAACACCAGTGGGTTGATGGTACTTTATTTTATTGACCTTAGAAGAGTGAAAGACAAAACCTTAAGAAGCATTTGAACTCAACATAAAGAGCCGGAAGAATCCTGCCAATAAATGCTTAAATTTTCTAAATATTTTCATTTTTATGCTTTTTAAATATTGGGTATTTTGAAATCAGTAAAACAAGACAAGGAAAGACTCGGAAATGGTTAAGTGGGAGAAATTGTAAATAACTTGACAGAATTGAATTTAAGTTAGAGAATAGTGTGTTTCATTCATATACTGACAAATTAACAATAGAATTAAGACATTGGTACAATTTGAAAAAACCCTTGATTAACACCCACAAGTTTCTTCCCACTAGTTGAATCAGTGCTGAACTAAAATGTAACTTGATGATATATGGCATATTAATTTCTCACTAGCTTGTTTTACAAAGACATGGTTATGACTCATTTGATTTCTCCAATAAGTAGTTCCATATAAATAGGACTTCAGAGTTTAATGACACAAACAGGTTTCTTATAGAATAATATTGTGTTTTAGTAATTTGTAGAAACCTCCACAAGCTAATTCCTTAAAAATAGCTACACATTTCTTTAGAAAATTCCACAAAGCTCATTCCTTAAAAATAGTAACAAACTGTTTCTGTATGTAGTGTTTGAAAACACTAAAGACATGATATAATAATTCTATATTGAGCTTGCTATATTTTATGTATAGCTTTGATGAGAATAACTTAAAATATTTCATCGTAATATAATTAATGCAGTTGAATAGTGTTCTGTTGTTGATCTGAACACAATATAGGTTAGCACTTCATCTTTTGTCTAGGTGTATGCATGTGTCTATACCAACTAACAGAAATGAAAATAGATGTAGATAAATAAATAACCTTTACAATGGTATCAAGTTGTAAAGATACTGCATGGTGATGAAACTAACAGCTTCGCATAAATATGTAGTTTACAGTAAAACAGATTGCACAGTAGGAAAGAAAGAATGAAATGTCTTGTTGGCAACACTTAAGAAAATACAAGAAAACTTATATTGAACTTGCGTACTAAATATTAATTTTTAAGGGGAGATGGAGAAAGAAAGAAACAGAGAGAAAGAGAGAGGATTATCCAGGAAATTAAAATAACTAGAATGGGTTAATAACTAACTATAAGTACTAAAATATAAGAAATAATATAATTTATCTATGATAGGGGAGAATTCACTAAGAAAGAGTGGCCTTTCATCTGTAGGGTATTAGAGATAGTTAATAAATGTATATCTATAAAAGTATGTCACAAGGATTATTATTATTATTATTATTGTTGTTACTGATTTAGGTGCAACATT
Organism: Octopus bimaculoides; assembly: GCF_046866305.1. Classification (NCBI taxonomy): domain Eukaryota; kingdom Metazoa; phylum Mollusca; class Cephalopoda; order Octopoda; family Octopodidae; genus Octopus; species Octopus bimaculoides. Next base: position 163,933,555 of record NC_142929.1, on the reverse strand, counting down.
AATGATGCATTGATAATCTTAGTTTTACGAAAACAAATCTAGATAAATAGATGTTGAGTGCATTATATATGACTAGCTAAAATACTTAGTGTTGTACAAGTTAATATTAGTGCCATACAATGTTTTTTGATAAACAAAGAAGTTTCAGACTAAGTAACATCTACATCTTTTTCATCATTATTACTTTGGATTTCTGTTTCAACCACAGGAAAATACAACTGTGTGTGTGTGAGCGTGCATGTGAATTGAATGGAATTTAAAAAATCTTCTTTTCTCTTTTTAACCATAACTAAATCTTAAGCTTAAATCCTAACCATAATAGGCGCAGGAGTGGCTGTGTGGTAAGTAGCTTGCTTACCAACCACATGGTTCCAGGTTCAGTCCCACTGCATGGCACCTTGGGCAAGTGTCTTGTATTATAGCCTCGGGCCAACCAAAGCCTTGTGAGTGGATTTGGTAGACAGAAACTGAAAGAAGCCCGTCGTATATATGTATATAGGGGTGTGTGTGTATAGGTGTGTGTGTGTATATGTCTGTGTGTGTATATGTTTGTGTGTCTGTATTTGCACCCCCCCCCCAATATCGCTTGACAACTGATGGTGGTGTGTTTATGTCCCGGTAACTTAGCGGTTTGGCAAAAGAGACCGATAGAATAAGCACTAGGCTTACAAAGAATAAGTCCTGGGGTCAATTTGCTCGACTAAAGGTAGTGCTCCAGTATGGCCGCAGTCAAATGACTGGAACAAGTAAAAGAGTTTAATTCTATGCCCTAATCACAACTCTAAACCCAAAACCAAAATATTTAATAATTTTTTTCTAGACTTATAATCTGCTATGTAACTCTATAATTTCGAAAATCATCATCATTATCATTTAACATCTGTTTTCCATGCTGGCATGGGTTTGACAGGAGCTGCATCAGCTTCATCTGTCTGTTTTGACATAGTTTCTATGGCTGGATGCCCTTCCTAATACCGACCACTTTACAGAGCGTACTGGGTACTTTTTATGTGGCACCAGCATGGGTGCTTTCTATATGGAACTGGCTGGGGTAATTTTTACATGACAGCAACACAGATGCTTTTCACGCAGCACAATCATGGGAGACAGGTATACAAGCTTGCCAGGATACAAACCTGAAATCTTCTGATCCATAGTCAGATGTGTTATACAAACGTAACTAGATATTCCTAGATATAAACAAAGAGAGTGACAGGGCTGGGAGAATTGGAAGATTAAAACACCTGATGTCAAATAAGTCAGTACTGAATGCCAAAGTCAGCAATGAATACCAAAGTCAGCAATGCCAAATAGGCAGTACCAAAATGGCTATACCAAAATGTCTCATACCCCCATTCAGAAGAGACCTTTAATGACAAGCAACTTTTCCAAAAATGAAATAATGTAGAAAAATCATTGATAGCAATGGCCAATAAAGAGAAAAACATTTCAAAACTAATTTGAAAATTTATAAAAAGACACAAATTGTACACTTCAAAACAGACAAAATGGAAGAATTGAACTTTTCTGTTTCTCTATAATCATGATCTCCATCTCTGACGCTTAAATCACAAATATGAAAAAAAATTAGGAAAAAAAAATTCTGGGTGATGGTTAGTCTGAAACTCTAGCATACAATACAAGGGCAATGGATGCCCCAGCCTTCTATCATTGCACAAATGTGGAGCACACAAGTTTCTAGGAAGAAAACTAGTTTCAAATTTCAGCACAAGGCCAGTAATTTTAGGACCCTGGTACTTATTTTATGAAAGGATGAAAGGCAAAGTCAACCTCAACAGCATTTGAACTAGGAACATGAAGCTGTAAAAAATGCTGTTAAGCATTTTGTCTGGCATGCTATGATTCTGCCACCTACAAAGAATAATAAGATTTCTATTTTTTGGTATTAATCTGTGATAGTACACCAGGTCATTCTAGTTTGTTGAAACACTTGCAATGCTACTTCACAGTTTCTTTGGACAGTGCCTACATACTTATACATGATTTTATCCCATGCAATTGTTGATTCACTGAAGCATTAATTCCCTGAATCTTCACCATGGAGTGCAGGATATTAGAGAGAGAGAGAAAGGGGGCAGGCAGGTATGCGTGATGGAAGTCAACTTGCGTCTAACTACGATAACTTCTTGGAAAGTTGTAAATTTCCTGGATGTCACTATGGATTACAAAGATAGGGGACAACTGCAAAGGTTGCTGACCAGTTACAGAATTAGGCAAGCTTTGTTTGAACCAACTTTTCTCAATCCTTTCTGTTATTCATAGTGTTACTGAGTCTCTCTTTTACTTTCGTTTGGAAAAGAAGTGACTAATATCGCAAGCTACCTACATAGAGGTTGGAAATTACATACTTCGAGCTGCTCAAGCGTGTTATGTTCCATTACTCTTAACTGCCACAGGATTTTGTGAGAGATCCTTGTGTGTTTTCCAAGAAGCTCTCATGTGTGAAATGGATATGAGTGAGTGAAGTAAGAGTAGAACTGCACTCACTTTTTAGATAGAAGAGCTTTCCTCTTAGTGGCCCATCATTGGCTCATATGCTCACATTCTGTATTTGTTTATTGCTCTGTGTATTATAGCATATGTGTGTGAACATATGTACATGTGTGTTTCTGCACAAAGACATGCACAAATGTATAGATATACATGCAGACACATATACATATATGTACACAAATACACACAGGGCTACTAAGTTGAATGGCTATATAGTGGCTGTTGTTTCATTACCTACCACTATCACTCATTCACAAACTCCACTTCCTTTATCTCCAATTTCTTTCTCTAAACTCAACTTAAAATTGCATCCATTTCACACCAACTCTTAAGGCCTTCACAACATTCTTGTGATAGAAGAGTGGCCAAGTTTAATTTTGTAAATATTAAAATAACTATATAAAATAATTAGCAGAGACAGTGTTGAAGTAGGAGGTTATTAAATAACAAATAAAGTGAATGTGTATCTAACTAAGTGGCAGTAAGACATTTTTGTTTCATTCTCAATAAATATGAAAACTACCATGCTTGATGAGCAGCATAACGCACACGCGCGTGTGTGCGTGTGTGTGTGTGTGTGTGTGTGTGTGTGTGTGTGTGTGTGTGTGTGTGTGTGTGTGTGTGTGTGTGTGTGTGTGTGTGTGTGTGTCTCTGTTGTTGATTTCAATGATGAGTATTCAGTTACTTGATCAACTAAACTCTGTATTCAATCTGTCAGCTAATAAGTATTCCACAGAATCAGTTCAATACCCTTGAATTAAAATACAATCCAACCAATAGAGTTCTAAATATTTTGTACTGAACCAATTTCATGTACTACAAAACTTTAGTTGAACTGAGGCTACAGTAAATGACACTTGCTCAAAATCCATGGAGTGGGATTGAACCCGAAACTTTATTATTGCAAAGCAAACTTCTTAACTGTTCAGCATTAATGTTTGGCTGAATGATTTAATTACACACACACACACACACACACATACATATAGATATAAAATAAAGATGATTATGTTGTGTGTGTGTGTGTGTGTGCATGCATATACTTGAACGTAGTCAGCTGTAAGCAATGACAAAATGCCTGAACAGTTAATGTAGTGAAATTTCCTATATGCTGAAATGAAAAAAAAAAAAAATGTTTGGACAGGTGGCAGAATAAAGGCTGTATCTTTAGGTCATTATTAGGAAGCTGTATATGTGGCAAAAAATAGAAGAGGAAGGAACTTAATTCTGTAATTTTCTGTGAGGGCATGTAAACTAGTTGAAATGTAGTAACAACAACACAACCGCAACAAGAACAAAGCCACTTCATTGAGGATGGTTAATGAGCACAGCAGGGAAGTATAGAAAATCAGACAGGAACTGATTGCCCTTCCAGAAGGAACTGAGAAAAAGGAACATTTTTCAGACATCTTGACGCTATCTTCAAAAGTGGATAATTTAATATTTGTAGATGCCATTCATTACATGTTTGTTCTGTTGCTCCTAACATCTGAACCTAGCAAAGCCATGGCTCAAATATTTATATCAGTCCCACCACTTCTACCACCATTCAGACTAAAAGAATATTCCAGTATAAATAGAAGAGTTTGACTGTTGTCAATGATGAAGATTCTGACTTTTTTCTTTTCTTATTTTTAATGATTTACTTAGGAGGAAAGGCAGTGCTCATTGTCTTTTACAGGGCTCATGATGGTGACAGGGAGGGAGGTATTAAACACTGGAAGCCTGGCCCAGGTGCTTACAACAGAACAGACTCAGCTATACCCACATGATGGTGATGTTCAATTGAGAAACAGATTGATCAACTACCTAAGGATTCATTCTGTTAGACCCATATGTTTTCATAGAAGATTGCAAACAAACAACACTGCTTGCAGGACAGTGAGGTTTGTTTACAGTAGCATGACTAAGAGCCAAAAACACGCATACACACACACATTTCTATACTATTTCTGCTTGCAGGACAGTGAGGTTTGTTTACAGTAGCATGACTAAGAGCCAAAAACATGCATACACACACACACATTTCTATACTATTTCTGCTCACTAAATTCACTCACAAGACATTGGTCAACAGCAACCATCAAGTTACAGAGTGTAGAACCCTATCAAAGGCCCTCACCAGGTCGACAAATGCTAGGTATAAGGGCTTACTTGTAAAAAAAAGTAATTCTACAGTTGTCTCACTAGGAAAGTGGCATTTGTGGTACTTCTTCCTGGTACAAAGCCAAAGTACACTTCATCTGAGCTACTTCTGTTCCTCATCAACTATACTATATACCTATCCATAACTTTCCTAACCTAGTCCAACAATGCAAAGCCTTTCCAATTGCTTCTCTCTAGTGCATCTCTTTTGACAGTAATACTGTTTTATCAACCATAGCCTATGACCCTTTCTGCAATACCTAACTGACTATGCATTTCACCTCAACAAACATTTGGCTCTGGAGTCATCCTACTGTTTAAAAGGAACAGTGGAACATTTATTTTGGCGTTTGTGAAACCCTCAAGTACCACAAATGAAAGTTTTGTTACTGTTTTACTCATAGTTTCAAAGGTCAGATAATAGCTTCCTCCCAGCAAAGTCAGTTATCTTATCCTTCCTCTGACTAAACCATAACATAAAACATTTTCTCACTTTACTCAATTTTTTGAGAAGTTGAAAGGTATGAGAGTGAGAGAGAGGGAGGGAGAGAATGGGGGAGAAAGAGAGTGGGGAAGAAGAATTATTTGCATTTCAATAGAGCCATAAAAATGGAAGTTACTGACAAAGTTAAAGTTCCAAAAGTAGATTATTTTTAAAGTTCTTGAAAAGTTACTAAATTGTAGCTAATGACAAGATGTCACACATAATTAATGCCACATGATACAGAATCCCATAATGTTGCTATTAGCAAAGATATAAAGAGAAAATTGTTGTCAGATAAATCACAGTTGTTAACTCTATCAGTATAAGGCAACCAACCTAATGATATTATAATTGAAATAGAAAATGTTGAAAGAGAGATTTCATACTCAGTATCCTAAGATATCAGCAACTTTGATATTCCAAGATCTTTATAACTTTCTACAGAAGAGAAGTAAAACCAAATATGAAATTCTTTCCTCAATCCTGATTTCACTCCAGTTACATTGCTAATACAGACCAGAAATATGAGAAGTTTAATAAATCAACAATGTAGCTTCATTTATTCTATTAGAAAAAACAGTGAAATCTCACTCAAATCATATCCTATAATTTTAAAAAGAAAACATTGGATAATATTGTCCTTAAATGACTTAAAAAGGTAGAATGATTAGAGTTGGAACTCCTTTGATCATAGGGTCTGTTCAGTCAGGCAGTTAAGAGTTGCCTAGGACTAAATGTCTAGGGACACTAAGCAACCTCATATAAATCATAAGCCTGCAGTTTTTCTTATATCCAAGTTATGAAATGGTCAAGAATGGCATAGCATTACCAATTCAGGGGTTGACAGTTCATGATTCTTTATTCCAATATTTCTTGATTTCAGTTCAACCATTACCCTACACATTACACAATCATCTTCCAATATGTTAGTTATTCTGACACAAATCTCATGCTTTCTATCACAAACTCCTACTACACTCCAATTTTTTTTTTTTTTTAAACTGGTGTTTGTACTTACATAGAATCTAATTTCTCCACAATACCTACAAAAACCCGGTTACTTTCTTAGGCCTCCCTGTTCTCTACTATATTCTAAACCTTCTCCTCTCAAGCAATGAGACACTACATACAATCTATCTCAGCCTACCTAACTGCTAGAAACGTTGACTACCAGTAGATTAGCTGTGTATCCAGAGAAGGAAGGGCATGTTGTCTCACACCAAGTTACACTATTGTTAGAAACATCATTGAAAAGCTTGCAAACTAAAAACATTAATGAGGTAGCAGAAATGCTAAAATGCCAAAACAAATCCCTCTACATTTCCAAACCAAATCCCATCTTTTACTCCCATATCAACTTGTGTCTGTGTACCAATTTGAACAATCAATACTATTAAGGTTAAGATATAGACATAAAGAATAAACTCAAGAAACTAGCTCTTGGTGACCAGACATTAATATGCAAGCATTGTATAGTAATAAAATTCAATTACTGACTTTTCAAAGAATATTCAATAAGACACATCAGTTTCTTCAAAGAAGGCCACACCATCGAGGTTGGGTGGGTATAAGAGGAGCAGGAAAACTTCTGTTTATGAGACATTTGATTCAGTTTATGATTTCAATAAAGATAATAAAATCTACACAAACTACTATTTTGTTTTTGATATTTATAACAAAACTGATTTATGATTGGACAACTAAACAAGTTCCATTAACATATAATATTATCTTGCTATAAATTCTCTGAAATATTCTTACATTTCTTTACTTCATACATTTTTTCACTCATGCATAACAGTTCTGTTACAAAGATTGGAAGAGTGAGATAGTTGAGAAGCCAGGGATCTTCTTTCTGTTCATAGTATCATAGTAATAAATCGTAAACTTGTGCACATCATAGGAAACCATTTTATCTAAGTTGCCAGTTTATGATAGCAACTATTTGAACACCTCGCACTCTGGATTCCATGTTGGATATGTTTTTTTTTTTTAATATTAACTACAGCATCTTCAAGAGAAATTTGTTCCCATTCACACATCTACATTACTCTGCATATCCCATTCCATATTAACACTATCTTCATCTCTGTTAGACTGATATATAACACAATACAGATGTGTGTTTGTTTGTTATTGGTGGTTAGGACAACCCTGGTTAAGCAAACATATGGTCAAAACTGTTCCAGTCTTGAACATTCCATCTTTTTAAGGGTATACAGAACTACATTAATTAATAACTCCTTTCTTTATTAAAGACAGCACAGTGTAACTGGAAAGAAATTTAGTAGCTATTTCTAGCAGGTTGAAGAATATATAAAAGCTCCTTCATTCACTTATTTGCACATGTGTATGTTATTTAGGTGGTCTAATTAGTAATGGCGGCAGTGTAATAGTAACAGGAGTAATAAAAAAAAAAGAAGTGGACACTTTTTAGAAAAATGTCTTAATTTCTATGCTTATGTGGAAGACAGGTTGTATGAAGTACCTGTAAGGAATATGGTGTTGCATGGTAGTGTTAGTATTGGATATTGAATATGGAAGATAGGTGAATACTGGAGAGAAAGTAGTTATGTATGCTGGATATGTAATGTTAACTTGCATGAGAAGTATGTTTAAAAGATACCAGCTAATGTATATAGAACAGATAGCTGTTCTAGACTGGACATGTGAGGGGTATAATAAATGATAGATGTTCTGTGAAAAAGTGACATGTAGTGAGAAGGGAGGTTACCCAAGAAAGTGAAAAATATAGGAAGAAATGGTGAGATCAGATTTCAGAATGAGAAAAGACCAAAACAGATGGCTGTATGGCAGATATATCAGCAAAAATAAATAGCCATTATCATCATGATGATGGTGGTTATGACAAACAAAATGAGTTTCTAGCTAATAACTAGGGGGAGGGGGGATAAATCAAGACCAAAATTACAGATTCTAGTGTTGACCAGTTTCGACAAACATCTAAATGAAAATTTTGAATAAAATATACTCTACAACAGACAATCTACTTGATCCTTCCCATAGTATTTATGTGTGCATAAACATACACTCAATAAACTACTTGTATTTCTGTCTACTATTACAGTATGCATAAATGGTCAGGCGGCCTAATGAATGAAGTGAGAAAGAGGAGAGGAAAAGGCAATGTTGATGAAGAACCAGAAAGTGTAAAGTGTGAAAAGATAAATCAAATTACCACCAACAAGGAACATTATTCAAATACTTAACTGCGGAGATAATTCACTAGTCTGAGATATATAGGAAGGGTCTAAATACAATTCTCAGAATTTATGTATCCATAACTTGATACTGTATGTGTTTCTTTAACATTACAGCCAGCCAAGTTGAGTCACAATACTAGTTTAACTAACACCACTTGGTTCTATAGAAACACTACTGTTAGTCTACAGACAGAGGTAACTGGTGATGGTGGTGTTGGAAGGAGTGTTAACTAATGTTTTATAAAGCTGTTGTTTATCATTTAACTATGATTTATATTCTCAACTTAAGAGCAATACTGTTTATATACCTCAACTAAAATAACGTGTGTGTGTGTGTGTGTGTGCGTGCGTGCGTGCTTGTGTGTAAACAAGTGAATGTGCGTGTTTATATACAGATATAAGTCTACTTTTCATTACTCATTGGTTGAACATCTAGTACTAAAATTATTTCCAATTGTAATTCAATCCCAAGAATAATGTTATTCTCAATTACTTTGTTTCTTTTCCCTGGAATTAAAAGAACTGCAGCATATAAGTCATATCAGCTCTAGGTATGTATATATATATATATATATATATATATATATATATATATAGGAACTCAAAATTTGTGCTTGTTTCTCAAATACATTGTAAACCTCAGAGGAAATGTAAGGATCAGTTGGAACTGCATGAGGTGGATATACACCTGTAAAGAGTAAGCAAGTCACAGCATCCGTGCATCACACATTAAGAACTGTTAAATAATATATATCACTCCTAACACTACTCATGACTGTCCACACAAAGCATACACAGAACACTGCAGTATGATAGCTAATGGAGTAGCAAATTGAACCAGGAAGGCAAGCAGAAAATCGAAGTTGATGTGTGCAAAGCATTGCCATTGGCTCATGTTTCCATGATTCAATAATGGGTATGATCATTTTTTGTTAATGAACTACAAGTGACAGCTAAGACATCCATAATAAAAAGAAGATAAAGTCCAACCCCTATTATTCTACCCTTATGAAAACTAAAGTAAATTTTAACAACTTTAAAATCTAAAATCATGATCCATGCATACGCATACTATTTCTTTTTTTTTTTTACATAGAAATCATGTTGATCTTCTTGTTTCGTTTTTTTGTCCCTATTCTATTCATACCTCTGTTGCTTACAACCTACCAATTATGATTTTTTTTCTTTCCTACAAGTATTTATTTACATATTTTTCAAAGCTCTTAATCTTCTTGCCAATACATAACCATGTCATTCTTTTCTTCCACACCTTATTCTTCATTACTTTCAACATTCTACCTAACAACTATCTGCCTCCTTCTCCCATATTCTTTGTACCAGTTCATCTGATTTTGCTTTCCATTGCTCTCAAAGTCTTCAGCCTAGGTTTTGTTTCTAACTTTAACTATACAGTACTTTCACCTGCATCATACAGTTCCCACTTTTTGATGTTATTTCCCCACTCCTTTCATTTTCTCATTCCTATTCTTGCATCCAAAGTTAGAAGACCACTATTTTTTGCTGATACAGAAGATGACTACTTTTCACAGATTCTACTGTTTTACAATTTGATGAAGATATCTTGTTTGTCTCTCCCACCATTAGTTTTACAGAGCATTACCTTTATTTAAGATGACTGAAAAGAGGCCATCAAATAGAATGAAAGCAGAGGTGCCAAAAGGAGTCACAAATGAATTATATTGGACATTAAACTTGATGTTTTACAAACGTTTTATGTGGGAGAACAACTCAGTCATATTGCAAAATGTTAAAGTTTGCAATTTGCATACTCCCCTTCAGTTGTCTGCCAAAATATAGCACTTACAGAGGAAAGTTTGGAAACGCTTGCTAATAATCATCCTTATTGTGAATGCAACTAAAATCATGAGCTCAGTTCCTACACTCTGTTATCATCAAATCATCAAACAATTTAGGACATTTCTTCATCTCTGAAGCAGATACTTATAATGCTGATCTATAAAGCAGAAGATAGTATCTCTTTTCCTCCCAGTAACTCCCATTGCACCACCTCTCAACAAACAGCAGTCAACATACTTTGCAGTGAATATACACTTTACTATTGCATTCTTATTTATTCCCTAATGCAGTTCTCTCTTCCAAATTTTTTATGTATACATACTCTACTGTGTTTAAAGAATTATTTCTGTGCATACAAGTGGTTGGATTACTTGCTTTTTTATCTATTTATTTATTTTCAAAAAATTCCCTTGGAATGCATCCCACTTTATAACATGGAAATCATTGGGAAAACAAGTTTTGCATTATGGAATTCTACACTATGGCAAGATTTTTGGGAACAGGAATTGGCTGAAATATTCTGAAGTGAGACATCAACTGAATTATGTGGTGAAAATATTACACTTTTTAATCTATGACTATTATAGCATACTTCATTTTCTTGTTTTTAATATCACATGTCAGTTATTTTTAGAGATTTAATATCTTAAAAGTTTGTTTCTTTTATAAACAAACTGTCTATATAGTTTTGCTTATTTTTACTAATACTGTCCTTATCACATGTTTAAAATCAGTGTGAAGTATAAATTTCTATTGATTGTAACTTTTCCTCATTCTAATACGTTTTCCATCATGGAGAAATTATTTCAATATACAATGCAGTGAAAATATTGCCTACAGAGAAACATTACAATCAGAGTTTTAGTATTTTGCTTCATTGTTGCTGGTGTTGTCTATCTAGCACAGGTCAGCCCTGATCAATCAGATCCATGATCAAAATGTGCTCTAGCGGCAGCCAACCCATCTTTTTGAATATCAGTGATGCCATTTAGTATATCTATCTTTATTTTAGACAATAGGATGTGATTTAAGGGAAAATTGGCTAAAATTTCACAAACTGGTTCTTTTGCCAGCTATTCGAAAGAAACAAGAAAAACGTTTTATAATTATTGGATTAATGTCTTTCAATTATGAACCCAGACAACACTAGGCCCTAACAGCTAGTTTACTATATAAAACATGGTCTTACAGGTAGGAAAATGTACACTTCTTATCAGATCGCAGAATGGGAAATACAAGAGGATTTGCAGTGCTTGTAGAGTACAGCAGGTACTGAAACAACATCTAGTATTATATAATACACTCTATAAACTAAAAAATGGTGGTGTGTGCATGTGACAGTGAAAAATAGTTTCCACAAACTTATGAGAGTAGCACAAATATTATATAAGCTTAATGACAGCATTCTGACATTGTTTGCAGGTCCACTGCGAAACCTCACACTTAGAGTACACAACTGGTGTGAGTACTAAAAGAGAATCACTAGGCTTTAGGAGTATTCTGTAAATATATTGAATGAACAAAACACAGTGACACTCTTGTCTCAATACAATAGGAGTATCTAGAATGGTGAATAAGGGCTGCCAGCATACATCTCTCAGTAATGTCTCTGTGTAATAGACGTAGCCAGACTGGTGACTGAGAGATAGCATCGTACACCACGCAATACTCCTGTCGTGACACACAAAAGGAACAAGCAGCTGACGGTTAACAAACAGGATGAGTTTTAAAAAAAGTTCAAGGTCGAGACATTAAGATACAGAAGCGAACAAGATGTTGAAAGTTGATAAACAGAAATAAGGTAACTAGAAGTATTTACCATTTAATTTACCACATTAAAAATCATGTATTTGTGAATGAAAGCAGACTTCATGACATGTTTGGAGAGAAGTATTTATGATATAATACAGCAGATTGTATCAAATAAATATATATCATTAACCAAATAACCAGCAAGTAATACTGCTTGGTAACAGTGACTCTTTATATTCTACACAGACATATAAAGACAGAAACAGTTAGAATCAATATTTGAAAATGATGATAAAATTGATAAATTTATCAGTTCAATAGAGATAAGACAGAACAAATATAATGTTAGGAATGAATTCACTGCTGAGATTTTCAATGTAGAATGGTATTAGATATTATAAACACCAATTTCAGAAAGAAAAGAGCAACAAATTTATACTGGAGAATGGGTAAGATGGGCAGAAAGATTTGAATGCACAATGGTAGCTGCTAAAAACTGAAACCTCCATTAATGATGGTGATGGTTGTTGGTTACTGAAGTGGGTAAGTTGATTTTTTTCCCCAAAGTTTATAGTGTCTAATATTTTAAATGTAAAGTAGATATCAGAAACAAAGTTCTGTTGTACTGATGATTAGCAATTACACTGGTAGGGAGATATATCAATATTGAAATGTTAGTTTCTATGGAAACACAGTTAGCGATGCAGTTGATTGAGATGCTTTTTGAAGGCTTACTCTTTGGAAAATTGAATTATATCTCAAAAACATACTCAATCAGAGTCTAAGTACTGCTAGCATGTGAAATTGTGTCATGATGCTATACGAAGGACAAATCTGGCTCACTCTGCTGGGAAGGGTAGGTATATTCTAGACTGGTGGCCATGATGAATATAGTGGACCAGATTGAAAAGACTGAAAACAGTTTCCTCTTTAGCCAAGCCATCATTAACTTCCACAAGGAGAAAAGTGGGGGTGCTGAGGACAATACTATCCTTCAGTGAATTTGCTGAAAGATAGGTGAGAAGAACCATCTGCATGAATGGACCAACTTGCAGCATGCAACTGTAAGCTAGAAAACATAGCTAAAAGAGGGTATTTTCCTCAATCAGATAATCCTGGATATGTAATGGGGTTCCTCAATTGTCTCCAGGTGGTTGTAACTTCTTGGAAGGTTTCATTTCATTTCTATACATTTGTTTCCTATGGCTTTTCCCAAATCTGTAGTCAATTCTGTGAAAGCACCTACCATTTATGTAATCTGACCTTCTAATGTTTCCTCATCTGCCACTCTTATGGTACAAAGATGGCTTGAGTGAGTGGACCAGCTCTGAGCTTGCTCCTGTAGTTGGAGAGAATGGATACAAGAGTTGTGTATCCCTGTTGTGCCCTTGGTGGTCAGGATGATCCAGCATTAGTGGGATTCCTTGGTTCCCCCTGGGTGATACTTCCTCCATCAGGGAATTTTGCTAACAATTTTCTTGCATTGTTTTACTTATGTATATGTATATCTCCACAGTCCTTCGTCTATGTATTGTTACAAATATTTTTTTCTGAGCCGTTGTGACCAATAAAGAAATGTATTATAATTGTTATTATTATTATTTAAGTACCAGAAAAAAGTACTGGGGTTGATGTAATCGACTAGCTCCACTCCCCGAAATTTCAGGGCTTGTTCTTATAATAGAAAGGATTACTACTACTACTATTACTACCAAGGGCAACAGATTGGCAGGATCATTAGAGCAGTGGCAAAATATCTTGCAGTATTTGTTCTGGTTCTATATGTTCTAGCTTCAAATCCTGTTGCAGTCAGCTTTACTTTTCATCTTTCTGAGGTTGATAAAAGGAAGCACTAGTCAAATATTTGGGCCAATATAAACAGTAGCCCTCCCACAAATTTTCAGGCCCTGTGTCTGCTAGAAACTACTACTACAAAAGACATATATTAATCAGTATCAATGATTTATTACTTTTTTTACTGGGTTAATGAAGATAATAATAATTACTGGGTTAATGAAGATAATAATAATTATTAGAGGGAAAACAGTGTAAGGGTGACCAGAGACATTAGCAGATGTAAAGAAGACAATATGAGAATGTGTAGAGCACATATGATAGCAAGAAGATTGTAACAGTGAACTGGGACATAGACTGAGACAGTTGGAGAGTAAGTTACATACAGATAGAAAGATGAGTGAGGGTGATTGGAGAGAGTCTGAGAATGAATAGAGAGAAATTAATTATACAAATGAAATATTACAAAGTGGAAATATATGGAAATATGAATATTAACCAATGATAATTATGATGTAAGGAGGATGAGGTGGAAGAGGAGAGGAGGCAAAGCAATTTAGTAAAAGTACCCACAGACAATGTTGAAAGACACAAAAACCTAAATAATATCATGCTGCTCAATCAATCATCATGTTTGAGTGCTGAACAAAAATGGAAACCAATAATAAATGAAGCAACAGCTACAGAAGATGTCTAAATTTGCAGAATTATTCAACCAATGATAGCTAAGAAAACAAAATTTGAGACTTTTCTTTTTTGTTCAACTAAAAGCCTAATTCTTATGTAAACTAAGATGAAATGACTATACTGTAACTATCATGGTTGGTTTCACTGATAAAGATACTTTATATTTGTATCCACAACACCACAATTATCATCATCAGCAGCAGCAACAGTAGTGATAGGATAATAAACCAAATTCCACCCCCAGTTCCCCCCACCTGTCTCCTTAATCATTTCCTTCCCTCAGTTAAAGCTTTTAGATGTTAAGTTTTACTTCATCACATTCCACACCAAATCTCAACCCATTTATCTTTGAAATTTACTTTCCCTGTTCCATTCAGACAATAATATCTTCCTTTTCATGCAGTCATCAACAACTGATACATTTTAATTTCCACTTACACTTACAAACTTCTCTAAGTTTAGATCAGTATCCCCATACCCAGTGCTTATTCTTCTCTGCTATTTGTTTTCAGGGACCAGCCAGTACAAATGCCAGGTCACTATGTTCTCCACCGTCAACTTGTATACACAGTTTCCTAGACCAATCATAACATACCTATTCTTACAAGCATATCTGCTGCTTTCAACTAACTTCTCCTCTGCACACATTAGCTTGTATCATCACTGGCCATTTAAATTAAGGATGTACATTCATGTCTATGTATAAATATTACACAGGCACATACATCATGATAATAATACTTATGTATATGCATGCCAGTATAGTTATCAGTGTTTATACATAGATACTCATACTACACACACCTAGTATTCCAGGTTTCTCTTTAAGCATTTTCCTCCTAGCATGACTACACACACACACACACACATACACATACACAAAAACACAAGCACACACACACACACACACACACACACACACACACACTATCATTAATTTCATCAGCAAGCCAACCCACTAATTAGGGGGTAAAGTTATTTTAAGTCTGTAGTTCACATCTTCTATCTGTCTAGAATAGTAATTTCACCAATTTTGTGTTCCTTAAAGACTGACTAATGCAAAAAATACCTTCGTTGAGTAAAGACAATAATTCCAACTGTTTGGCCTGTCTTGGTAAATATCTACAGAGAAATGGAGAGGACCACCACCATTACATTGGAATTATTTTCATGGCAGTTTGTTACTACTTTGAAAATAAATAGGTTGCTATTAGAAACTGTTGAATGGAAAGAAAGGCACAGAAATCTGGTACAAAGAAAAGCAAGAACAGCATGAAATATCACATATATATTTGTGTGTATATCATCATCATCATCATCATCGTTTAACGTCCGCTTTCCATGCTAGCATGGGTTGGACGATTTGACTGAGGACTGGTGAAACCGGATGGCAACACCAGGCTCCAGTCTGATTTGGCAGAGTTTCTACAGCTGGATGCCCTTCCTAACGCCAACCACTCAGAGAGTGTATATATATATATATATATATATAGAGAGAGAGAGAGGAGGTGCATGAGTACACCTTAAAGAATCTGAGAAGCTATCTTCAATGCATGCAGCGAAAACTGTTTATTAAAATGAACCACTGAGTGATCCCTAATAAGATTGTTAATACTGGTAAAAATGGTAATCAAATCTTTCTCAAATCACACTGTACTGTCTTAAAAAAGAAGAGTACACATTGAATAAGATGACCCATGTGTATACTCTGCCAAGGAAAAGGGTGCATTTGATCGCAAGATCTGTTTGATCAAGGGCTGACTAAAAGCTAAGCAACTGTTTACTGAAGGTAATGAAGGCCCAATTTTTGAGATGAGATCACATGAATTCAGATCAATTTTTTTTACAAGTATTATACTACTGCCATCCCCCACTATCTCCTGAAGTAAAAGACAAATCATCATCATCATCATCATCGTTTAACGTCCGCCTTCCATGCTAGCATGGGTTGGACGATTTGGCAGAGTTTCTACAGCTGGATGCCCTTCCTAAGGCCAACCACTCTGAGAGTGTAGTGGGTGCTTTTACATGCCACCGGCACGAGGGCTAGTCAGGCAGTAATGGCAACGGCCACGCTCAAAATGGTGTATTTACGTGCCACCTGCACAGGAGCCAGTCCAGCGGCACTGGCAACGACCTCGCTCGAATGTTTTTTCATGTGCCACCGGCACAAGTGCTAGTAAGGCGATGATGGTAACGATCACGCTCCTAATTACAGTTGAGGACCTAGTCTGGTGTTTTAATGTTTTAGCTTTTGGATCAGAAGAAGTTGAGAAGTTAGAGGCTAGTAGTTTAGATGTAAGAGTTTGTGAAGAGCATAGTGTTAAAAAGCAGTTGTGCTTAAGCTCAAGCACAAAGCTAAGGACAAGCTGCATTTTCTTTTAGAATATAATATTACTACAAATTTTAAATCATTATCTATTGATGCAAGAAAATATATAAGAATTACAAAAGATACAAATCTTGAGGATGCAAACAACAAAGTGGTTTATCATCAATGATCTCATTGAATTTCTACAATTACATCTGTCAGTATAGAAACTCAATGTGTTGCTGTCAAGTTAGCTAGGTGTGTAAGCATTGGATATAGTGACAGGTGGTTGTGGATATTTAAAAATTGCCAGTGAAGTACCAAAAGAGGAAGTGAAACTTTTCAGAAAGAGTTAGATGACTTTATTTCTTAATTGTATAACACAGATGAAACTGCATTGTATTGATGGTCACTAGCTTGGAATAATACAACTTTGAATACTGAAATCTCTGCATCTAGTCTTAAATTAAGATATATGTTTTGGTGTTGCATTGAGTGGACACAGACAGTATGCACCATTTAAAGTGAGCAGAGATGAGAAGGTCAGTACATCTGCAAGTTTTGAAAACCATAATGTGCCAGCTACCAGTCTATTGCTACCATTCCAAGAAATCTTTAATAACTGATTCCCCTCACTTCTCCATTCTTGCAGTGCATAAATACCTGAAAGATGTCCTCTAATTGTCTGCTGTGGAAGTGATGGTGTCACTAATTTAGGACAACACACCTACTTGCACAGGTAGTGACCAACTTGCCAATAATGAAGGTAAAATAAGGTCTATGTTCTTTCATAGAACATTATCACCATGACCCAGCCAATAACTCAAAAGTGTAATTGTAGCCTGCAACTTCTCTAGTGCTGGTGCCATGATAAAATGCATCCAGTACATTCTGTAAAATGGTTAGTATAAAGAAGAACATCCAACTGTAGAAATCATGTTGATGTATGAGCAAGATGTGGTCAACAGACACTTCAAGGGGAGCAAAAACACCAAATAAGAATGGACTGAAGACAACTTATTAAACCCATGCCAATAGAGAAAGTAGATATAAAACAATGATGATAATGATGATGAATATATGGACGAAGTTATCATCCAGATAGATTACGATATTAGGGAAGGCACATGAGCACAAAAAACTATCAGTTACTTCAAGAATTACAATCTTATGTCTGTGATATTGAATTTAACAGTTCCATGAAAAGCACAACTTTTGCCAACATTGGGTGGATGGGTGGGTGTTTAGTTCTGCACAATATAGACGACAAGTGAAACAGACATCAAAGAAAACAATCTTAGAACCAGGCTAGAAAACACAAAGGGTGACCCTGGATATCAAGCTTAAATGAAGAAAGAGCAGATGAAGTGTTTAGAGGTGACATTAGAAGAGATAATAAGGATAATGAAGATGAGACACCCAAACACTTTGTTATATGAGAATCCCTACAATAAGTAATTTTGTACATTGATTTGACCACCAATAGCATCACCATCTTAGAGCCTTCAGTGAACTTATTAACTAACTGGAAGCAACCTCAGTAAGGTATACAAATGAAATTCATCTCATTCATCAAGTCACTATGTCCCAACCCAGCTGCAGATGTTCAGCCAACTAACAGCAGTGACAACCCACCTGCTTTTGACTCACTCCCTCCTCAGTCAGCTTTACTGTCTACAAGCGGGATGCAAAGAACAGTGCAGCATCATAGCACTATTCACTCAGATCAGCAGCACAGTAGCCACCACTGCATCAAACTCAAAACAGATAACTAAAATTAACACTTAATGGTAGTTTTTTTTTTATATATATGTTTACATACTATAACGTTACATATATTTTACATAGTTATATGACTTAACAGTATTTTCTGAAAATTTGTGACTGTATCATGTTTAGCACACAGAGTGTATATTTCAAATATCTCTCTCTCTCACACACACACATACATACACACACATACTATCCTTTACCATCTTTAACTTGAAAAATCAGCTAAAACTGGTACCCTTTCTCATATTGCTACATTTCAATGAGATTGTTCTGTCTATCTGTCTTTCACTCTATGTCTTTCTTTCTATCTATCTATCTATCTATCTATCTATCTGTGCATGTGTGTGCACGCATACATGTACTTATGTAGAGACAGGCCATCCTCATTAAAACCAAGTAGAGGTTTAAAATAAAGCCTGAAGTAGCAATGGTTTGAGGTTTCAAGATCAGGCCACTGGAAACGGATAAAAAAAAAGAGAGAGAAAGAAAAACAAGGAAGTTGAAAAACTGTTTACTTCGTTACATAACCAACATTATTACACCAAGGACTAGAAAACTGAAGAGCATGTCAAATAATTTCCAGCAGTGATCTCTGAAGTAATATATTTTAATCTATAGGCTCTTAACAGTAATAGTTAGATGACTCATTAAAAGACATTTCATGTAATCTCTCATACTAAACTCTACATGTCTTATGTAAAATGTTTGCCAAGTAGGTATGTGTGACAGCTAGAATTTAGGATAGCTTTCATTTACAATGTGTGTTATCTCTCTCTCTCTCTCTCTCTCTCTCTCTATATATATATATATATATATATATATATATATATATATATATATATACCATCATCATCATCGTTTAACGTCCGCTTTCCATGCTAGCATGGGTTGGACGATTTGACTGAGGACTGGTGAAACCGGATGGCAACACCAGGCTCCAATCTAAATTTGGCAGAGTTTCTACAGCTGGATGCCCTTCCTAACGCCAACCACTCAGAGAGTGTAGTAGGTGCTTTTATGTGTCACCCGCACGAAGGTCAGTCAGGCGATACTCTCACTCTCTCTCTCTCTCTCTCTCTCTCTCTCTCTCTCTCTCTATATATATATATATATATATATATATATAATGATAATGATAATAATAATAATAATGATGATAATAATAATAATTTCTTAAGTAATCAGAAGATGGATTTAGTATTAATCTTTGTTTTATATAATGGCCATTTCAACCTATGCTGTTACTGTCCCTTACGAGTGGGACTGTGTATGTGTGCACGCACGTGCATGTGTGTGTGTGTGTGCACGCACATGCACGTGTGTGTGTGTATATGCATAAACCCGAGTGTCTGTGTGTACACGTGTATGTGTGTGGTTGGCGTTAGGAAGGGCATCCAGCTGTAGAAACTCTGCCAAATCAGACTGGAGCCTGGTGTTGCCATCCGGTTTCACCAGTCCTCAGTCAAATCGTCTAACCCATGCTAGCATGGAAAGCAGACGTTAAACGATGATGATGATGATGATGATGTATGTAGGTGCGAACGTGTATATGTTTGTGTAGATATATACATATGGATGTGTATATGTATAAGTGTATGCATGCATGCATGTGTGTATGTACATATAGACATATGGTTGTGTGATTCACCCTTGGTGATATAAATGTGGAACGAGTCAGACTGCCTGCAAGCAGCCCTAGTCTTCAGGTGACTGTGATGACAGACTTCTGGTGAGGTTATCTTCCAACCATAAATTATACAAACTGCAGTCGTGGCCAAAATTGACCATATGGGTGGGTGGGCCAATGTCCCTTGCGTGGATGTATGTACAAGCAGATGTATGTGCGAATGTGTGTATGTGCATCCCAACCTAACCCAGCTAGCTAAACAACTGTTCACCCAATGGGCATTGTAGCCTGCACATATAGCTTCCCCTTCCTTTTTATAGTATCATCCCTTTGTCTAAACCCAATGTAACTCATTCCATCCTTGTCCGTTCATTCACTTTCACTAAAATTTTTTTTTTAATCAACAGTTATTTGTCTTTGCAATTCTTATAATAGAAAGATAATAGTAATTGAAAATTGTAGCAATGTTTCATTCCCTAACCAGAGGAGCATATAACATGACAGCCAAAACTCACAATCTTTAGCAAGACTCGACTTTACGTAGGAATGTACCTGATGAGACCCCGACTGCAAAATGGATGCAACACCACATGTTGAACAAAGTCCTACTCATAAGGGACAGCAGCAGGATGGGTTGAAATGAGCATTGTACAAAATAAAGATTAATACCAAATCCATCTTCTGATTATTTATATGAGCAAGAGGCCCTTTGTTACCAGTAGAGGTAGGAGCTCTCTGAATGGCCTGGGCAAAGTTCAGAGAGCTCCTACCTCTGCTGGTAACAAACGGCCTCTCACTTAGAGTGAAAGGTAGACTGTATGACACGTGTGTACAAACAGCCATGCTACATGGCAGTGAAATATGGATCGTGACTGCTGAGGAAAGGTGTAGGCTTGAAAGAAATAAAGCTAGTATATTCCACTGGATGTGTAATGTTAGTGTGCATACATGACAGAGTGTGAGCTCCCTGAGAGAAAAGTTGAACATAAGAAGCAACAAATGCGGTGTGCAAGAGATGACTGCGCAGGTAGGGTCATGTGTTATGTATGGATGAAGACAGCTGTGTTAAGAAGTGTTACACGCTAACAGTGGAGGGAACCTGTGGAAGAGGTAGACCCAGGAAGATCTGGGATGAGGTGGTGAAGCACAACCTTCGAATGTTGGGCCTCACAGAGGCAATGACAAGCAACCGAGACCTTTCGAGATATGCTGTGGTTGAGAAGACCCAGCAAGCCAAGTGAGATTGTTGCTGTGGCCTATGCCAGTGTTGCATAACCGGCCCATTTAAGAGTACCCTTCACTTGTCGGACAATATGCTGTGCTTGAGAAGACCTGTTGAGTCAAGTGAAACCATTGTCGTGGCTGATGCCAGTGCCACCTCACTGGCTCCCATGCTGGTGGCACTTAAAAGGCACCATTTGTGCATGGTAAATGCAAATGCCACCTGACTGGCCCCCGTGCCGGTGACACGTGATAAGCACTCACAACACTCTTGGAGTGGTTGGCATTAGGAAGAGCATTCAGCTGTAGAAATCTTGCCAGATCAGATTGGAGCCTGGTGCAGCCTCCTGGCTTGCCAGTCCTCAGTCAAACCGTCCAACCCATGCCAGCATGGAAAGCGGATATTAAATGACGACAACGATGATGATATATACATACACATGGGTTTAAAAAGAGAGAGTAAACAAATCTATATATTTGTTACACATATGTATTGGACATAAAAAAATTTTAAAAAAACACCTCTGAAATTACTAAAGCACCTAGCATTACCCATGTAAATCTTTTGACACACACACACACACACAGTAAATGGAAATTTGTTGGTTTCAATGACTTGTATTCAGTTGTTTAATCAACAGATGAAACTGCCTATTCATATTAGTGCCTTTAGTCAGCCAGATAGAGCACGACATAGTGTGACATGACAAAACATTTGAAGTGCAGAAACAAACCCTCTGACAGTTTTCTACAGTGTTTCTGTCCAGTTAATTTCATTCGTAAGTTGGGTCACCCTGAAACTTTTGACAACTGATAGTTGCTCAAGCTACGATACAGTGGGATTGAACCTGGGATTTTGTGATTATGAAGCACACTTCTTAACCAGTAACCAGCTATCCACACACACACACACACTATAAGTGTTCCAATTTCACAGATGGCACAGAAGTCAACAGATTGACAGTCACTAACAAAGTTCAGATACAAGAATCATTTCATTGATCTTGCAGTGGATACTTTTGTAAGTTTATTTGATCTGTTCATTACAAAATTAACCTGATATTGCAAACTTTCATGGGTCTACCTTTCATATAAAATTCATTGAAGAAAATTGGTGTAAATTCAGGGAAATATGGTGTAAAAATTCTAATGAGGTGGGAACAGTCTATGTTCATAGTTTAATATCAGTTATGGGCACACTGCAGCCCGCATAACTTTTTGGATGGCATGCCAATAAAAATTACTTTGAATTCTTTTCATAGTGTATCACACTTAATGAGGAGTGAGGTTTCAAGCAACTCACTTCTCAAAGAAGGTTGCCCATGCTTGGTTTACATGCTAGCCTGAATTAAGTGTTTCTGAAAATGTTGACATTTGCTAGTTAGTGAAGTAAATACTTTTCTTAGTATCAACTGCTCAAATATAAACTGGGTGTAGCATAATTTCTTTTGTTTTTTATTAATAACTTGATGCTTTTCACACAACCACTTCATTTGAAACATTTCTATTATTGTTATTCCAATTGTCATATGTTACATTTTATTTTAAAACAAAATTAGAGCAGAACATTTTAAGCCACACCCCTAAGTGTCATATAAACGTTGTATTATCATCAGTGTAAAAGTATTTACTACAAACTAAATACTTCTTACTGCTTCCCATAATTTTAAATTCTGTAAGTACTTCCCAGCAAGTCAGTTGTTTTATTGTACTATTTCTGAATAATACAGCTAATCCACAAATATAACCAATTTTTTATCCCCCACCAAGACCACACATACAACAACTAATCATTACAGACTTAATTAGAGATAACTTCTAATTAGAAATTGATATCCAAGAGTAAGTACAGTAGGTTTACAGGAGATGATGAAAGATTTTGCTTATCTTCAAATTGCTTATTTAAAATACAAAAACAATTCATCCTCTGTTGATAAGATTTTATAAAATAAAAAAAATGTATATAATTCTCCTGAGAGAGCCACCAACTCAATTACTCAAGTTGATTGGTGGAATACATGTCAACACATATTGCTACTGACCTTAGCTACTACCTGCATTTTTACTGACTGATTTACCAATTACAGTTGCTTCAATGCTGCCACACATACACACACTGACTTCTGTGAGCAGGAGGATGTAAGATGGTTACAAACTACTATCAACATGTTGGGTAGTTTTAGCATAAAACAGCTTTAAGAAGTATGTAAGGAATGTTAAAACACTTGTACCTCAACATCTCTAACAGTGGTAATCAATTTCATTTACTAAGGCAAGACAATTTATAACAAGAAGAAGGTACCTGTTTTAAACATTCTACTTTGAAATTCCATATATTAATGATGACAGTTCATAATTTATGAGATTTCATGTTGAAATTTAGAACTCATTAGCTCATATCCTAAATGTTATGTGTTGTCAGTGACTAGGGAAATACTACTTGATGCATTTTTAACCAATTGTTTAAGTATCAGGCTGTTTTGTAAAACTTATCTGTGATTGACTAGTAACTTATCCAGAGTTAATGAATAATTGATGGACTATATATATATACAATAAAATATTTTTAAAAACTTTTTTTTCTATAAAATGTTTAAACAATAACCAAAGAGATGAAAATTATTCTATGTTTTACACACTCAAAGAGGCACAGTTATGACTGTGTGGTTAAGAAGTTCACTTCCCAACCACATGGTTCTGAGTTCAGTTCCAATGTGTAACACCTAGGGCTTTGTGAGTGAATTTAGTAAACAGAAACAAGTTTGTGCATGTGCACACTTATTATATTAGTTGTATGCACAACAGTGGAGTGGCTAAATAGTAGCATTTAACTGTGTGTGAGGAACCCTCAACCATCATCAAATAATCACACCTATACTCTTCCTTTCATATGCACAATATAGATATTAAACAGCTCCAAAACTAACAGAAAAACTCTACTCTCTCAAAATGCAACACTTCAGAACTGTTATGAATGTAGAAATGATGAAAGTTTGCACAAGATTGTAAAGATGTTGGAGTAGAGGCCACAACATGTGTCAAAGTGGGAACCTCAGTCTGACTCCTCATAGGCAAAGAGCATGTACAAATTCTTCTGGATGGGTAGCAGTGCTAAGGTTGGTGAAGAGCTATGTTGTTTTCAGAGAAATGGATAGATAAAGTAATTAAAGTAGTAGGGCTATATGATGCCTGTCATAATTAAGATTAAATTGGTCATAGAGACAACACAACAGTAAAAGTGATTTCTGCATAAGCACTCAAACAAGACTGATAGAAATAGAAGGATCGTTTTTGTGAAGCCCTTTTTGAAGACTCTCTAAATCACAGATAACTGTAATCTCATTATCACAAATAGTAATTCTGATTGACATGTTAGACAACAACAGGATAGTTACTTCAATGTACATGCTTATCTACCACTGAAGTGAATAAGCAATCTCAACAGACTTCATAATCGCAAAGAAATAAGGATCGATAGATGGTTGTGAATGCTAAGTCTTTCCCTAGCAAAGACTGTGCCACTAGACATAATGTAGTAATATCAGATTAAGGGCTAGATGGAGCAAGAAACCCAAGACTCTGGCTAAAGAAAGCATGGAAGCCGAATGCTCCCTCAGTCAGAGGTAGGTTCAAAGAAATACTAGATGATGAGAATGTTGAGAAGGAAGACAACTGATATTTATAAGTAAACCAAGAATGAATATGTATTTTTTATGTACAGGTATTCATCAACAGGTGATTAGCCCTTACATTTCATAAGAGGGGGAGGGATAGAGAGAGAAAGAGAGGGAGAGAGAGAGAGAGAGAGAGAGAAAGAGAGAGAGAGAGAGAGAGAGAGAGAGAGAGAGAGAGAGAGAGAGAGAGAGAAGAGAGTATAAAATACATGATACAGAGATATGAGCAATCTATGTCAAATTGAAACTGGTCAGTGGAATATAATTAAATAACTTAAAAGGCAACTACCTATAGTGGTATGGTAAGAACAGTTATAAACATTCCAACAGATACACCCAACCAATGACAGGTCCCTACTTACATAGAGACACTGACAGATATATACACACTGACATATGTACTACCAAGCCTACACACACACACAGCCAAGCAATGCACAGCAACAGGTACACACACTTCCACACCAGCTGTACCAACCACAGATTCATAATTAATGTGTAATTAGCCCAAATTGAAATTGGTAGAAAAAATAAAGAATAAATAGGTAAAACCAACAATATGGGGACAATCATTCCTTGTAGTAACCATTATCTGAAAACTGAAATATTATATCAAATCATTTCTACCCTACCCCTACAGTTTATACTGGTTTGGTTACTTGGTGCAAGAAGAGAGAAAGACTACAAATGAATTTCACAAGCCAGTCTTTCATATTTCTTCAATATCTTAATGATCCACGAAAGAATGAAAAGCAGGGTTGACTGCTGCAGGGTCATCTTGAATTGGGTGTTTGAGAAGTAATACAGTACAGCCTACTATACTGACCTATCTGAATGATGACAATTCATGTAAATACTTGGGGCACCTACTACTACTACTGCTACTACTACTATTGTATTTTAGTTATAGATTAACTAGAAATATTCAAGATAATGCTAAATATTTTTATTATCAGGATCATTATTGTCTTTGTAGGGTATTAGACAAAATGACTTGTAATATTTAGTAATAACTTTTTATATTCTGATTCAAATCTTACCAAGATTGATTTTATCTTCCTTCTGAAGACAATAACATATGGGTGTTGGCATGACCAAGTGTTAACAAGTTTCCTTTGCAATCACACGGTTCTGGGTTTAATCCAGTACCTTTAGCAGATTCCACCCTACTGCACATATTCACACCAAATCTTGATGTAGTAACTCAAGGAATTGTAGTTTACATTCCACCACCACCAGTCTTAGGGACCACTCATAAACACCATGGACATTAAATTTCCGCAAATGACCAATACATAAACTAAATGATATCAATGAAATCCTTCTCCAAATTTGTGTCCATCTGCTGTTAGAAATCACTATCATCATTATCATTTTATATCTTTTTATCCATGATGTCATGAGTTTGATGGGCTGTCACAGTTTGCATTATCTTGCATATATCAACAATAGTGAAAATTAGCCAACTTTGGTGATGTGTAGGCCTTACAGTGTGGACTGGTTGTGTTTTATAATGCCACCATAAAAAATATTGAAGAGCCCCTTTATTCTATATCAGTTCTAACATGGAGTTACTACTCCCCGGACAAGTAGACTGCACTGCAGCTTGGAGTCCATGTCCCATTTGTATGATCCATTTTAACATGTGGGTTCTATGGTTGTATACCCTGTCTATCACAAATCCCTCTACAGAGTCTACTGAAGTGCATTACAGAAATCACAGAGCCTGAGCATTTAGTTTCACACTTCGACGTTTTTTTTTTTCAAACCTTTCAGTTGTCAAATTTGTCTTGCATTTCTGCAGATGCCATTTAAATAAAGACTAATCATGTACTTGACTCCCTCCCTAAATTAATGACACACAGCAAAACTGACATATAGAGACCAAGTGTACTATTTCACATTTATGCAATGAAATCTTGCACCAGAACCTCTCCGACTTAATTTTTTTTTTACAGTCAAGTAGCTGTATCATGATCAATATTTTTTTATCACATTGGGTGGGGGTGGGGGGGATCATACTTACTGTAGACAAGACATTAGTCAAAAAGTGCTAACAATTTGGTTCCTCAGAGGAAGTTTATGGTGTTTCCCATCTACAGCAACACTATGCAGTATCTTTTTTATTGTCAAGATGTACTACTCCACTGCCATTATTAAACAGAAATGAATCAGTTAATTGTTTGATATTTAATCATAAATTAGTACTAGACATGTGATCCAGCTGTAAGTTTATAACAATTCCAATTTAGAGTCTTTAAGAAACTTTTGAGTTGTCTGTGATTCTAATATTTAGTTATTTTCCTGTTTTCCTGTTATAAGGACTATCATAATTGGGTGAGAGTGCAATAATATGGAATTTACTTTGAAACATTGTTTCTATGTTATATTGACCAATAATATGTTGTATCTTCTCAAATAAAAATGCAGTGAAACAGTGATTCCACATTTTTTAACACAGCTGTGATATTACACTGACTATAAATTATATTTTATCTTCTCAACTTGACTTCTACAATAAAACAGTATAACAGTAGATTCTGCAGAATGCAGTGATAAATCTGAACACCACTGTGGTGTTATGTTGATCACATATGTTATATCATCTCAGGTAGGCCTTTAGAATAATATCTTCTAAGAATCACAAAGGATTCTAGTTTTATTGTGACATTATCCTTGTGAATGAACACAATTGTTGGCCAGTCTGACTAGCAAAACAAAAGTCTCAACTCAAATATGAAACAATAATGTCAGGAATGATAGAACGTGCACGATGTGAGAATAGAAATTATATTCCAAAATGAAATAATATATTGAGAATAACACACATTAGAATCGCTATAGAAAGAAGGAAATATAAAGGATGGTTGTAAATGTTGGTTAATTGCTGAAAGAGTGCAATCAAGAATAGGGTTTCTCTGAAAAATCTCTGGAGTAATATTACTCAACAGGATGCTTAGCTTGAAGAGTGGGGGTCTCCCCAGTTTGAATCACCACTTCTTCACACTGAAAGGTCACAGCTCCAGTAGAAGGGACATGTGATCAGAATGTCACAAGAAAGACTCATAAGATGGATTCTTCAGTCCAAACCAACCAGCAAGAAACCTAAGGGTAGACCAAGAACAAAATGATTGGATAATATGTCATAGTCTCAGTCACATTTGGGAATTCAGCTGGAAAATCTAATGACAGTTGCTTCTGATAGAACCCTATGGTGGAGGTGTTTGAGGACTCAATCCCAATATCTATTAAGAATAGTGTGCAGAGAAGATGGATGGATGGATGGATACTACTAAGAACTCTGACCAATAATTCTTGTGCTGGGTTCAATTCAATATAGTTAACACACAGTGGATAAGAACACTAGAATTGTGAATGAAATAAAGGTTTGTGAGTTCAAGTTCTTATGACAAACAGTATACACTGTTTGAAATAGAGGGGTAACAAGAAAACAAAAGATTGTTTATCCAATAAATTTTTCCATTAGTACGAACAATAACTCATTACATATCACTGTGTGTGTGTGTGTGTGTGTGTTCATTTGTTTAACACTCATTTATCCACATGGGCAAGACTTTAGGCAAGAGTCATTTGAGGCATTATTTTTATGACCAGATGCTCTTCCTGTCACCAACCCATACCTTTTTTTCAAGTACAATATTTTCTTGCATATTACACAGGTCTTCAAAAGAGTAGAGAGATTGGTCATAATGTCAACAAAGAATATCAACATCAATATCACTTCACTGAAGTGATAACAAGCATGAAACATGGACATTCTTATGCATGAGCACATCTGTACCTGTCATCCCCATTCCCACACACTAAGACGCATGAGGTTTCTTACAGTTTCTGTCTATGAAATTCACTCACGAGGTACTAGTTGACCTGGAGCTATAGTAGAAAATACCTAGTTGAAGCAGCATGCAGTAAGGCAGAACCCAAAATTATGTGGTTATGAGGTGAACTCAACCACACAGCCATGCATGTGCCTATCATCCACACACACACATTTATATATCAACAAAGTAATATATAGTGTAATCTACATTGTGTCGTTTCAGTGGGTTATCAAGTAAACAATATTCCAGAAAGGATGTGAGCAATAGTGATAAGAACAATCTGTTTCTCACAATATTTTTAATAAACTTCTAACTGCACCAGATGACACCAACAAGCACTGTAAAGATTCTGAAATCTCTGTTTCCAAGTCTTCATACACAGTTAATTAGTCAAGCTCCTTCATAGATACATCGTAGATTAGGGGGATAGTCTTAGCTTTTAGTAGGTATGCCCTACCACTTTATTAACAATTACTCTTCTTATTATAACAGTAGTTAGCAGGATAAGTGGAGTGCCACACAAAATTCTTTGCAGTATTTAGTTATGTTCCTATACATTCTGAGTTCAAACTCTGTCATGATTGATTTTTCTGTCATCCTTCAGTGTTCAATAAAAGTACTAATCAAATATTGGGGGAAAATGTTTCATTGAATTAACTATAATGCCACTTCTGCCGATGTACGGGCCTTGTACTAATGGAAGAAATCATTATTATTTATATAACTGTACAATAAATGATTATAGCAGAGATTTATATTAAATACATTTTGGAGCATAATTTAGTAACTCTTCTTTCCATCTTCAGCAGTGAAATAATTACAGACTATTGAATCAGCATCAGTTATTTCACTAGAATGGAACATCTTCCATTCCAAAACATGTCTTAAGGCTGGGAAACAATCTTCATCACTACCAATATAACAGAAACACTAAATAGGATACAGAGTTCACCTTCAATGTTTTGAGTTCAAATCTTACCAGAATGAATTACTTTTCATTACAAAAGAATAACCAATAATATGCTTGTATCACTTAAATCAACAATAATCCCTCCTTTACAATGTATGTCCTTTACCTTAAAAAATATCCATTAAGTGTACAGTTAGGACAGTCAACAACAACAGACTGTTGAGCCTTGTAGTATTTTGAATAATAGACAACTATTCTCATCGCCAATAAATCTGTAGCTTTGTGCTGATGCAAGAAAACATCAATAAGATTACAAATATTTTTTAATATTAAATTCATTTCTCTAGATTGAGTGTGTATGTGTGTATGTAACTAAGTGTGAGTGTCTGTGCGTGCGCGTGCACACACACACAATTTAGAGTGAGTGTTTATAGTATTGGTAACTACATTATGCTTTGTTCTATTCAACTAAACCATTTATGCATGTACATGTGTAGCAAATTGGTGGAGAATAAGAACTTGATAACAATCAAATTGTAAGCAGATATCCTGGAGAGGAAAATAAAAGTCCAGACTGTTTTCATCTCAATTACAACTCTTCTGTCATTTAGACTTTAATAAAATATTATCCAAACCAACCACATTTTACCTAGTTAAAGGCATTCAAGCCATGACCAACCTCACTGTTTCCTCTATTCTAGAAATTGTGCATCCAATGTGTTCTCTAAGAAAGAAAGAAAAAAGAAAGGAAGGAGGAAGGAAGGAAAAGAAAGATGTGGTATTGATAGAGACCTGGTACATTTTCTGGCAGGTTAAGCAACCACATAGAAGCTCCCCACCATTGATTTGAACTGATAAAGTCTATAACTTGGACAAGTGTGCGTATGTGTTAGATCAAAGACACTGATGATCAATAACTGGAGATTGCTTTCATTTGCATGACACTGGTTATGAAATGAGAATACAGTTGAATACAATCTGAGCGTATCGTAACTTTTTTTGAAGAACTGGTTGTGTATGAAAGTTGAACTACTGCATGGTCCAGTTAGAAATAACAACGGTGTCTGGTGAAATGTTTTTGTTTTAAATCAACTAATCAATGCACCAATTAACCACACAACCAACTAACCAATCAACCAACCAGCCAATTAATCAATATCTCAACTTGCTTATAAAGGAATGAATGTAGAAAAGGGAAAAAAAAACATCTATACAGTTCTCTGACTGGTTTCTGCCAGAAAATTTGGATAATAATAATAATAGAGAGACATTTAAAATCCAAGTTAAGCAACAGCATATACAAAAATATTGATAAAATAATTGTACTGAAATACATCAGTTAACAGTGATAAGTAAACAATTTCATACACACTGGTCACTCTCATAAGAGTGTGTGTGTGTGTGTGTAAGAGAGAGAGAGAGAGAGAGAGAGAGAGAGAGAAAGAGACTTCAGAGAAATAAAAATAAAAAAACTGCAGGGGTGTAGCCCAAAGAAATAACTATATTATAATTTGAGTTTTTTGTGAAGATTATTTCTGTATAATTAAGTGTTTGAACCCCTAACTTAATATTATAGTCATAACAGCTAGCATCCTTTGAAAAACAAACCTAAAAAACTCTTCTCTGACAAGATAAACTTCACATAAAAACTTAGTAAGTAGTGATCAACACAAAATCTCCAAAACACTGGTTCATTATAGCAGGATGTTATATTTATCTATCACTAAAGGTTAAAAACCACTCGACTAGATGCAGAGATTCACAATATAAAATTAATTTTAATGTCTCTTGTTGGATTTACAACTAAAACATTCATTCACTCGGCCCATATTTATTGTCTTGTATAATCATTTTATTTTACACGCACACACACAATACAAACAGCAACTAAAAGGCTATCTTTCCCTACGGTTAAGTTGACATAACATTTAGAAATAACTTTGTTATTTTCTGAAGAATATAAATTATTTGTTAGAAACACTATACAGCAGCACAAACAAATGTTAAAAAAAAAGATTGTTGTTTTGTCTTGTCAATAGTGATATCTAATTCAACGAGGATATTGAACTGGCTGGATATGTAATTTACCAGAAACTGAATCAAAAATTTAGGGGAGAATTTCAAAGTATTCCACACCCATTTTACTCAGTGATAAACAGTATTGTCTCAAAGAAATAGTCCAATCTGACAGAGTCCACTCTGCCATCCAACAAAGTAACTAAATTATACCAGTAACTGGTAGAAATTATTGTGATATCTCATTAACAATGTTGCATGTGTTTTTAACAAGTTTATTTATTTATAACACCAAATAAAGTTTGATGTAAAATGTTTAATATATACTGAGCAGCTTAATTAGGAAACAGCAAATACAATAATACTGGATAGTTTTCATTAACAGTAAATACAACACTAGATAGTTTGTCAAACAGAAAGTACAACAATATTAGGTAGTTTCATTATCAGACAGTAAAGATAACACTAGGCAGTTAAGTCAAACAGCAAATACAATAACACTGAGTAGTTTCATTATCAAACAGGAACTATAACTCTAACTGATTTAAAGATCAACAATAAATATGACAGTAATCAGTAAATATAATTCCAGGTAGTTTAATTGTCAAATAGTTAATATATTGCCTGATTTTTTGAGATAGCTAGTAGTTTAGTATATATGTATACACCCACATCGTAATTGTTTTAGATCAATAGATGTAAGTTTGCAATGTTCAGCATGTGACAGCATCACTGCATCATACAAGGAGGAAAGTGGGAGGAGAAAACATGGAGAAAACGAAAACAAAAAGAGAAAAAGGAAAAAGAAAGGAAAAAAGAAAATTAAACAATGTTCTCATTTTTTTCCCTATTTTCAAGAATAAAATAAATTCAATATAATGTACAATCTGAAAATTTTCAGTTAATAACTGCTAAAAACAAACGGTAGAGTTAAAGAAGTTTATAGCAAACTGAAGGGTGTGAGATATTTTTGCATGATAACCCCTCCAGTCAGAGCACCAAACAGAAATTCCAATACAAACAATAGAAGAAATATGTACTTACCTTCTATATGACAATAATCAGAATTTGGGTTGACTTTTTCTGGATCCATTCCAAAACCACTAAATAAAAAACGAATGAGTTTCTCACCATAGTGCAGGAATTTTGCACAGAAAAACATAGCAATGATAAACATGACTTTAATGAGCACATAGACAGCTGATAGTACAAATGAAAGAATGCCTTTGGTTTGTAAATTCCGGAATGATTTTTTAAATGATTTGTGTGGTCTTGTCGGCATGGTGCTGGTGGCTTTCACAAATATCTCATGGCTAACAAGAACAACATAGATAATTCACAGAGAACTTTACAGGTAAATATAGAAATTATTCACTCTTAGCTGTCAGGTAATATAATCCCATAAAAAGTTTTTTATAAACAGTCTGAAGGTTTCTTTTCTGATGGCCATTTTCCTCCTGTTTTCATGTCATGTAAGTTGTACGAAGTGAAGTTTGCTCATCAGCCAGAATCACCTGTTGTCGAGCGACAAAACAAACTACAATCCCAATGCACATCATTCTTTTCAGCGTAAATGTTGGCCGGCAATCATCTGAGCTGACACACAAAACACTGAGGAGCTACACATTAAAGCTATTATTAAAACATATTACATAGTTACCCCAATAAAATGAAGTGAATGTGGTCAAAAGCTGGTTGGGGCTTAAAAATGCAAGGAGCTGCTTGTTGTGAGAGTACGAAAATTAATAGCTGGAGATGGAGCTGGAGCTAGTAGAGAAGCATGCTTACAGCTCCATAGTTGATATGGTAATATCAACTACTGTAGCATGTGTTAGTAGCTAGAAGCAGCTGACAGGCGAGTTTCAGTGTAAGTAAAAAAAAAAAAACAAACAAAAAAAAAGAGAAAAAAACGACTAGCCTGCCTTCAACAGCAACAGTCACTTGCCAGTATTGTACAATATTTCTTTTTCTTTTTATTTTATTATTCCTCATCAGTGTTTAAATTAACAATTTTAACTAACTAGCTACAGTTTTATATCACACAATTAAAACACACACAGAATACATTAAAGGAAAGTAATAAAAGCATTTCCCCTATAGTCACCCTGTGATTTCTCTCACCCCCACCTTCCCAACAAGAATTATTCAGAAATTACTTTTGATTTCAACTTTTTACTTTTTCTTTTCCTTTGTTTTTTTTTTTTCGTTTTTTTTTTATACGAGTTAATTACGTAGATTATGTCAACCAGTTAAAACAATTATTACTTTCTCTAATGTCTCTAATATATTCATAAAATCCAAAAAATAGACAGACCTGCATGTGTGTGTGTGCTGAGAGATATGTGTTTATATACATCTGATACTGTGTCAGACAAGATAGGACCATCAACTAGACAATACATTATGTTCAAATTATAATCTCAAATATATTTATTAGAAATCATTGAAAAATTACTTGATTGTGTGTGTGTGCATGTGTGTACACCTTATTATTACTTTTGATACTGTTACCATTATTATCATTATTATTATTGTCAAGTTGGTAGAATTGAGAACACATCAGATGAAATGATTAGCAGCATTTCTTCTGGTTTTACTTTCTGCATTCAAACCCCACTAAGATCAAGTTTGCTTTTCACCCTTTCAGGGTCGATAAAATAGGTACCACTATAGCAGGGCATGGGGGTTTGGTGCAATTGACTAGATCCCTCTCCTCAAAATTTTCAGAGTTTGTAGCAGCATTTCATCCGTTTTTACATTCTGAGATCAAATTCTGTGAAGGTTGAATTTCATCCTTTTGGGATCAATAAAATAAGTATTAGTTGTGTACTGGGGTCAATGAAATCAACTTGTGCTGGCCTTGTGTCAAAATTTGAAACTATCATCATTATTATTTATTTATTTATTTAGAGGAAACAACGAAGGTGCATATGTGTGGTGAGATCTATGGGGTTTGATGTTAAGCTTGAACTTCTGTCAATCACAAATTGTAGGCAAGTGTTTACTTTGGAGTGTATTGGGTAGGCACATTTGAAATGACTAAGAGAAAAGACAAGTGCACTGGGATGGGTCTAGAGTAGAATTGCTAGTTCAAAGGAACAAAAGCTATCATAGTAGCTGTAAGAATGCCAAAGAGCAGACCCATGGTCTCTGGTTCTGCTCCCTGGAGCAGTTATAGCTTTAATTTAATTTTAATGAAAGGATTAAAACAAAACCTCATAAAACTTCCTAAAACAATTCCCAAAACTTATTTATAAACAAAGATAGCCACTGTTTAATAATATGGCAATATCTGAGGGGAAGGGATTTCTACAACAGAGAACTTCCTAAGCTCAAATAATCATCATGATTATCTTATGTCTATTATTGCATATATTAAGAGCAAAGTTACTCAATAAAACAGTTCACATTATAAAGCTCCAGTTCTGCTATCTTACAGCTCATTTAATAAACATGCAAGTCACATGTTTCACTGTGCTTTCAGGTGATTCTGGATAACTGCCAGGCATAATGCAACTTCATATTAACTATTTCCAGTTATTCCGAGACCAACAGCAGTTAAGACTATGATGTTGGTAGGAATAGCAGCTAGCAGTAGGTGAAGTTGTGGGCGTGGATCACTTGGATTTCAACTCTTCATACATACTTATATACTTACATACATACATTTATATATTTGTGTGTGTACACACACACAATATAATACTTAATTTGAATAACAAAAAAAGAAAAATATCTTAAATAATTCTAGATTAGAAGAATGTTATTTCAAGTAATACAATGGTCACAATGTCAAAAATATATCTAGTAAATACAAATCCATTAGAATTTATTCATCTCTTACATAAATGCAGTCAATGAGTCACAGATATACCAAAATAACTATATATGCATATATATATAAACACACAACATATGCACAAATCTTTTATCTTTTACTTATTTCTGTCATTGGACTGTGGTCATGCTAGGGCACTGTCTTGAAGGGTTTAGTTGAAGACATTGATTGGTCTCTTTTTGCTGATCAACCAAGTCACAGGACTGTTAACAAACTAGCACCTGTTGTCAAGCAGTGGTTGGGGATAAACATAAAACAAAGATACACACATATGACAGGCTTCTTTCAGTTTCTGTCTACCCCATCCACTCACAAGATTTCTGTTAGCCTGAAGTTATGGAAGAAGACACTTGCAGAAATTGAATCCAGAACCATATGGTTGGGAAGCAATTTCTTAACATGCAGCCATGCCTGTACCTATATATATATATATATATATATATATATATATATATATATATATACATCATCATCATCGTTAAACAATGATGATGATGATGATTGATATATATACACACACACACAGTAATGATACAGGCATCTTTGTGAGGTATTTGTGTTGACACAAGTTTCAGGGCACTTCACATTAAGTATAGATGTCTGCCAGCATAGAACATTGACATAAAACGATGATGATGATAATGAAGACAACGATAATGAACAGAATAACTATGTGTTACATATGATCAAGACATTAAAGGAACGTCTGAAAGTGTATATGTGTGAGAAAAAGAAGACATAGGGAGAGAGATTCAAAAGTCACTTGACATTTTAAAATCTGTTCCGTAGCAGGTAAATATTTACAATAAAAAGTTGTGGTGGAATAAGTAAGGTATTTAGAATACTGAGAAGTTGAATTGCACATACCAACATTACACAGAAACAAGTTGGCGTCCATGCTGATTACTCTGTACGGTATTTTATGGGAGATAATATAACATATTTATATTGTCACATTGCATACCATAGAATTAGCCAATACTTGTAGAGATGTGTAATTTGGCCCTTAGCATAGTGTACCTGAAACAACAGCTTGGTGGGTTAGCTCAGGTTTGGCATAAGTTTGCTCAACCAAAGCTGACCAGTTGCTACACAACAACACTAAATCAAGTTGCCTCAATAAAATCCAACGACTACTTATAATGAATCCTTAAACAATTAGCCAGTCTCCATCTGTGGTAACTAAAACAGCCTGTAATCATACATCTTGACTACTATGCAGTTCTGTATACAATTAACCTTTGTGCCAAGGAGTGTGGTGGTCTCAGAGCAGACTACATAATTTAGTATGACTGAGATACTGAGTTTATACATATATATATGTCTTCTTCTTCTGATGTCCACTTTCCATGTTGGCATGGGTTGGACGGTTTGACTAAAGACTGGCTAGCCAGGTGGCTGCATCAGGCTCCAATCTGTTCTGGCAAGGTTTCTACGGCTGGATGCCCTTCCTAATGCCAACCACTATGAGAGTATAGTGGGTGCTTTTTATGTGCCACCGGCATGGGGGCCAGTCAGGTGGCACTGGCAACGACCATACTTGAATGGTGCCTATTATGTGCCACCGGTACAGGAGCCAGTCAAGTGGCACTGGCATTAACCATGCTCGAATGGTGCTTTTTACACGCCGCTGGCATGGGAGCCAGTCAGGTGGCACTAGCATCAGCCACGCTCGAATGGTGCTTTTTACGTGCCACCAGCATGGGTACCAATCAGGCGGTACTAGCATCGGCCATGACAACGATTTCACTGAACTCAACAGGTCTTTTCAAGCACAGTATATTGAAGGGTACTTTTAAACTAGCCAGTTATGCAACACTAGCATCGGCCGCGGATATGATCTCACTTGGCTTGCCGGGCTTTCTCATGCACAGCATATATCTCCAAAGGTCTCAGTCACTTGTCATTGACTCGGTGAGGCCCAAAGTTTGAATGCCACTTGTGGGTCATACATCTGTGTAGAGAGAGTTGACTAAGACTCCTTTACTGTTACTACAGTGTAGCCAGTTGAAAGAGAGCACATCATCCATCTATCTTATTGTCCCAAAGCACATCCAGCTGTAAAACATTTTGTCTGACAATACTTGCAAATGACTTGTCTAAATTTTCATAACCACTCAAGACATATAAAATCATTGCAAATATCTTTTCTTCTTGTCCTTCATATACACCACCACCATCATCACTTAATGTCCACTTTTCTATAGTCACATGCAAAAATCTTTTTTTTTAAATATATATCAAAAGTTCATTAAAACGAATAATAATTAGAGGATTAACTGTACACTGAAATGTCAACTGCTTCATTAAATTCTCTATATGTAATTTCTTTTTTTTTTTAATTAATTGAATAAATTGTAAGAGCTGTTAAGATGTGGCAATGTCTAATAAACATAACCCAGATTTTCTTCTACTCACATCAATCATGACCTCAAAAATGGTATGGAAGTCATATATCTCCTCTTCATAATATCTGATACTCTATCCAAAAGGGAGAAACCTCTAAATATTGAAACTACTGCACAAGAAAAATTGAAATCTTCTTCCAAGGGTCATTAAATTTGTTTATGAATAGGAACCAGTTGCATTTAAAACATTTTACACATTTCTACCATTCATATGATAAGATATATAGCAGAACAGGAATGGTGCTTAACCAAAATTCTATAATGTTCGGTAAAAGATACAAGACTTCTCCAATGTATCTTGTTATAGAGTTGTCACAAAAAGAACGGCTGTAACAGAATCAAAGCTGATCTGTTTTATTTCAATGTGGCTCCTTCTTCCATATAGTTAACATCATGGTTACATTGTCAATTTCAAAAGGTTAAAAGATGAAAATAATCTGTTGTACTCCAGTTGATAGACCAAATCAAATTTTGTTCAGCCTCAGGTTGACTCTGATTCACCAGACCCACCATCAAATGCATTCACACCATAACTGTCCTATCTCACCACCACCACCAGAATAGTGTACACTGGACTACATTACTGATTGTGGTGTACCTCTTTAAGGTGTTAGTGTGATTTGAGTAAAATTTGGCTACTACTACTACTAGTATGTCAAATGACCACATACAAGCTCACATGTTGACTCATGTAACCCATGTTTGCAAGATGACACCAATTCCAGAATTTTTACCTCTGAATCAGCTGGCCCATCCCCACTGCTGTCACTGTCCCAACACTTTAAACTACCTCACCAGCTCTTTCACTATCTTGTGGTGAAGGAGGGACTTAGAGTTACAAAGAATGTTGCTTTTCTGTAAATGAATAACAATAAGAGAAATAGCATAACCTGAAATACATATGTAAAATAAATGTATTTCTAGAACAGACTCAAGGATGGCGGGGATGGCAAAGACAAACAAAAACAACTAATAATGTACAAAGAAATATACAAAGAAGTTCTTTTGAGTTGGGAAACTATTGAATATGAGAAAAAAGTAGTTAAATTATTAGTCACTGTTCCACCAAAATGTACTGACCCAATGAAAGAGAGAGAGAGAACAACTGGTTTGTTTATCTTAAATACTTGCTGGCTTTGTTTAAAGCTATACCTAGAACAACAGATAGTTTTACAACTGACATTACTGGATTCACAGAAATAATTCTGGACCTGACTTTCGAATTGACACACAAACAACAGCTTGCCATCAAGATAAAGGCATCTGTTTCTAGAAACCACTCAAAGATTCACTCTTAACTCTCAGTAGTTTCAGATCCAGATAGATTAAAAAAAGTTTACCTATATTTAAACACTCATTTCTAACTGCTTTACATTGTTTAGACTGATATCATATTTTAAACTGGAATTTTATTTTCTTTTGTTGCTATTTTGTGTTTATTGTAGTTTAAACATTTCATTTATCAAGATGTACAGCTTGCTCTTTTTATTGTTTCCTTCAGGTTGTTATTTCATTGTAATGAGGGAGGAAAACCTCTGATGGAATCAAGACTAACCGGAAATCTAAACCTAAACTTTCAGAACAAAACTACAAAAGCCAAAACTAAACATTAAGAGTAGCAGCCCTACAGATGCATTCTTTATCACATAATCTAAGAGTCGTAGGCTGAGCATTACACTCTCCTCCTCCTCCACCTGAGATTAAACTAAACTAAAAAGAATAAAGAATAATGTTTTGAGCATATTACATTCCAGTAATCTAACATTCATAACTAAATTACTGTAAAAACTCATGCAATTTGCACACCTGTGTAATTTACGCAGGTGATTTTCAAGATAAAAATTGTTAAAAAAAGGCTTCTACTCATGTAAAATTCGCACCCAAAAGTTTTCAGAATTGCTGATATGGCCAGGGGAAAAAAGATTTTCAATTTAGTTGTATTTAGGATAATTTTACTTATGATTAGATTTTATTAAATTTTCATTAAATAAAAATAATTTCTTCTTAACAGGTATCACAGTGAGAGCTATTAAATATGAAGTGTTTGTGTTGTTTATAATAAACTTTATTTTACATTTCTTGCCCACAGGAGATTATGTCCGTCTTCAGCATACTTCTGTATGTCTTCTCAAATTACGATCACGGAAAAAGTTTTTGATAATTCTTATCAACAAAAACAAAGCTGTTGCAAAATAAGTTTAATTACCAATAAACATCAGCTTGTATTGACACTTGACTCAACTGACAGAGGAAGGTGACTGATCAAACTGATTATGTAAACAGAATTCTGATTGGTTGAAAGTATCTTATTGTCTCAAGCTCTAATTTTCTACCTACTCCTGTCGGAACCTTTGATATGGAGTAACAAAATTTTAATCTCTTTCACACTTATAAAATGTCAAGCAAACATAAAAATTTATCATTATCGTTTTAGCCGGGAGACCAAACTGATAGTGTGGGAAGAGGAATGGAGGCATAATGTCGCCATCATTAGTGAGCACTCCAAAAATCATAATGTTGACTAGATGTCTGATTTTTATCAACCTTGGTACATGCTTTAGAGACACAGCAAGCCAATAGTTGTTCTGTGTATTCACCATCTCTTCATATTGGAGCTACCAGTGTGAATGCCAAGCAGCGCAGCATGCCATTTCCAAATTTCTGGCAGAGTGAATTATGTCATGGTGCTGTTTTTCTCACAGATGGTGCTTAAGTAACCCTACTTATACTATGTCATCGACAAAATCAAAAACAATGTTCATGCACGAAATTATCTCAAAAGATACATCTATAAGCATTTTAGAACCATATTTCTATTGAAATACATAGTCCTTGCATTTCAATTACTCAAAAAAAAATTTAAGGATTTATTAAAATGACCTAACTTTCACCTTTTAATCTAATTTATGGAATGTAATTTCAGAAAAAGTTGCCTTACATAAAATTATAAGTTTTAATTTGAATACACACACTTTAAAATGAGAGGGTTTTTTTTATCATAGAATAGAAAAAAAATAAAAGAAGTTCCAGATGCATTTGTATCAAAAGTGCTAACAGAAAGGGATTTATCTAAGACAAGAAGCACCATCTTAACAGCTGTCAGCTCTCTACAAATATAATTCAACACACATACACACACTTTTCATACATTTGGTATATATGAAAATACATCACACAGAATCATTGTTGGATTGATACAATTTTGAAAATTTGTACTTCATCCGTGCAAGCATGTTAGCTTGTTTGTTTCTACATCTCAACTAACCTTCTTGTATTTCTAGTATTTACAATATTGTGAATCATGAATCAACAAGATTTGAGATTTATGAATGAACAAAGTTTGGGAATAAGCAAATAATTAATTAAAACTATAAGTTATATCATTAAAAAGAAGAAAAAATATAGCAATATAGAAAATGATGAGATTACAATATGGCCTTTGAAACTATGAATAAAAAGGGGGTGGGGTTAGATTTCATTTGCTAACTTCTAAGAAGTTTTCACAGAATTACAGTGAAAACACCACCTCTTAAAGTTTGTTATCTACTCATAAATTACAGTGCCTGTCTTACTATACATACATGTTGTAAGTAGACAGTCTTGAGTTGGCTGAAATTGTTCCAGTAACAGTAATTTAAAACAACCAGAAGTGGGAAGACAGAACACAAGTATAGCATTCTAGGAGATATGGGGATAAAGATCTGTGGCAACTTACAGCAGTTTTATAATAATCCTTTCTATAGGCGCAAGGCCTGAAATTTTGGAAGAGGGGGCTAGTTGATTACATCAACCCTAGTATTCAACTGGTATGTATTTCATCAACCCTGGAAGGATGAAAGGTAAAGTTGACCTCATTAGCATTTGAATTTAGAACAGAAAGAGCTGGAACAAATGCTGCTAAGCATTTTGTCCCATGCTCTCTAACAATGCTGCTAATCCATCATCTTCATAATAATTATAATAATAGTTTCAAATTTTGGCACAAGGCCAGCAACTTCAGGGGAGTGGGTAAGTTGATTAGATCAAACCCAGTGCTCAAAGGGTACCTATTTTATCGGCCCTCAATGGTTGAAAGGCAAAGTTGACCTTGGTAGAATTTGAATTCAGAGCGTAAAGACAGATGAAATATGGTTAAGCATTTTGTCCAGCATCCTAATAATTCTGCCAGTTCACCACTTCAAAAATAATGACAATATTATCATCATCATCATTATTGTTATTAGGATGGTGGATTAGCAGAATCATTAGAGCAAAATGATTCACAACATTTATTTCAACTCTTTGTATTTAGACTTCAAATCATCCTGGGTCCAGTTAATTTATTAATACTCTCCAAAATTCTTGATTATTTCAAAATTTAAGTGAAACAGAGGAAAGATCTTGAAAAATACCCTGTAAACGTATCTTTTATTTGTTTCATTCGTTAGCCTGCAGGCGTAGAGGGACACTGACTTGTGATCGAACAAATTGCCTCCAGTACTTTCTTTTTTTAAGCCTGGTACTTACCCTATCAGTCTCTTTTTTTTGCCAAACTGCTAAGTTACAGAGATGTAAACAAACCAACAGCAATTGTCAAGCAGTGGTGGAAGACAAACACAAAGTCACATAGATACACACAAATACACACATACATCCAGTAGCTTGGTTCCTTCCTCATTGCGGGAACCAAAACCATAGCCTCCATGTATGCCATGGAAGCCCCCTGCATGTTGTCCAACATGCCCATTGAAGTCTCCAGCTACAAAGAGAAGGTCCCTGTCATTCGTCCATGAGGTAATCTGCAAGAGGGCATCATAAAATCGGTCTTTCTGTCCATGAGGTAGCCCCGGCTGCGGGGCATAGGCTGCGATAATGGTTGCTAACCCATGTTGCAGCACTAAGTGGGTGTGTGTCTACGTTTATGCCCCTCATCACTGCTCGACAACTGATGTTGGTGTGTTTATGTCCCTGTAACTTAGTCATTCAGCAAAAGAGACTGATACAATAAGGTCCAGGCTTAAAGAATAAGTACTGGGATCAATTCATTTGACTTAAAATTCAAGGTGGTGCCCCAGCATGGCTGCAGTCTGATAATAATAACTGAAACAAGATAGAAGTATTTTACATTGGGGAAAATGATTTGTTGGTATCCATTAAACAGATAGCTAACAACACTCAACACAAACTGAATACATTTAAAAAAATTTTATTCTAAATATCCCCACCCCTAAGTTAGATTTCACAACGTTTCCCTTAGTTCTTTGAATATCACTTGAGACTTTTGTCAGTTACGTAATGAAATATTTTGCAGATGCAATTATTAGAAGTTTATGTATAATAGAACAAAACCAGCTTTGTTGCAGATACCATCATCTGCATCAGCATCATCGTTGTGGTTGTTACTATTATTATTATTATTATTATTATTATTGCTGTTGTTGCTTCATACAAAAGTACTCAAATTCCAGCCATTCCATTACAGCTGTGCTAGAGACATAAAATGTATTGTTATTTATAAATCCAAGCAAAAGTAACCAACACAGAGTTTTACAACCAGCATTGTAATTTATAAAAACCAGATTTCACTCTGATTAACATTACAGCAGAT
Organism: Octopus bimaculoides; assembly: GCF_046866305.1. NCBI lineage: Eukaryota > Metazoa > Mollusca > Cephalopoda > Octopoda > Octopodidae > Octopus > Octopus bimaculoides. Next base: position 163,889,930 of record NC_142929.1, on the reverse strand, counting down.
TACAGATTCAAGTTTGGAGCCACACAAATACCAACACAATTTAATTCAACTAATGCACACACACACACACATGTATATATATAGTATAGAAAACAGGCATATGATGATGATGATGATGATGATATATCCAACCATAGAAATCATACCAAAGCTGAGATGGAGCATGAAGCAGCCCTGCAGCCTGTTGGATCTTGTCAAACTGCCCAACCCATGTCCATGTGGAAAAACAAGCATATCATACACCACTGGATTTTATACTTAGAGAAGACAGGCGGTTGTGGTCTAAATCAGTTCATTTTGGAGTTACAACCCTCCTAAAAGGAATGAAGAACATGCCATGCTCATATATTTCTGGCATGGTTTCTACAGTTAGATGCTCTTCCTAACACCAATCACTTTACACAATGTACTGAGTCATTTTATCCTAGACACTAGCACATTGTTGTGTCCTCAGTACAACTAAAGAACCTTCTCTGCCTTCTGATATCTCTGTTTATTTACCAACAAGTTATAGGTTATATCTGGTACATTTCATAATGGCACCTACACCACAGAGGTTGTTATGTCTCTGACAAGACTAAAGAGTCCTCTCTATCCAAAACATTGCTTATGTTTGTTCAAGGTATCATGACCAAAAGATAGACAGAGGAGGGTGTAATGAAAGAGAAAGAACCAAAATGAACAAATGATAGAGTAGAAATTATAATTATGATGGAGAAAATAAAGGGACATAGAAGGTAGCAAGAGGGAAAAATAGTCTGTTATGGACAGCTATGTGTTGGTTGTTGGTAACAAGATTGAAAAGGATGTGAAGTGGCTTGATAGGAATGCTGAGAGGGATAGAAGGGTGACAGAGTAATGGAAGAGGACGTAATTGAAATGAGTGATGTACACCAACAATGGAGTAATGCGAGAGAAAACATGATGGATAGCAATAAAAGATGGGTGAAGAAAACAGAGTGATGGAGGGCAAAGTAATGGAGAGAGAGAGAGAGAGAGAGAGAGAGAGAGAGAGAGAGGTGATTATCAATTAAAACAAGACTGATGATGTATTGAATATGGACACATTCAATGTATCAGGTTTCATTGTAAGAGAGAGAATGATAAAGTGTGATGGTAGGGTGGTGCCTGAATAGGAACAATTCAATACCATTCTTTGTTATAAAGGCAGCATAGTAGTGATAGGAGAGAAGGCTGTAATACATGAGACCGTAATGAAAGTATAGACAGTAGATGATGACTTAACAGAACATGAGAGGTAAGTCGGGTCAAATGTTGATATCGTACATTCCAACCACCAACATATTTAAGTCTGCTCTGTCGTGCTTGTATAAGTGGATAGGTCTTTTTTTGCCACCATACTTCCTTGTCATTTGTTTTGTGAAATTTAGTACTTTGAAATAAGTTTTCACAACTGCATTCCATGTCTTCTGTAAATGCTATACTTTACAAGCACTCTGCAATTTTTTACACAATTGGTTACAAACCAGTGCAGTTTTTTCTCTTACATAGTATATCTGAGCCTTAAATCTCATATCTAGTGCTCCATCATTAATAGACAGTAAAACATTCACCAGAACATGCTTGTTTTTTTAAGCATTAAACATTCTCTGCATTATAGTTCCATCTCTTGTAACATTGTAATTTGTATGCAAGCATCATACAATCTACCCTTCACTTTAAGAGAGAAACCCTTTGCCACTAACAATAATAATAATATCACCCTTAACTTCTTCTATCCCTTCCTTATTCTGGTTATTAAGCTTTTAGAGCACCCACTTCCATAACTGAGTACCATAGGGAAAAAGCTATTAACTACCTATTTCATTTGTACTCTTACTGTTGACTGTTCCTGTGCTAAATGCAAAGCTTAATTTTCCTGTCAGTCTTTCTATGATCCTACTACATCTTTGAACATCTACAATTTACACTGGTTAGACGATATAGAATTTCTAACTTTACTTCTTTTGAATATCAAGTACAGTCATTTCCATGATGGCAACAGGGACCTAACTTCCCTACTTAGTAAAACCTTTAGTTTTTGCTTAAGCTTAATTCGAGACCTCTCAATTTTAGGCTTTGTTTCCATAACTGGAATTTCTCTTCTAAATCTACAGAATCAGCTATAAGAATCCGTCCATCAACACATGAGAACTTCTATAGTTGTACAACTAGTCTTATAACAGGAGGGGCCAGATATCTGAGGACTAACGGACTCCTACCTGAACACTAAATTTGTTGCTGAACCCATTGCAAACTGCACCTCAGACCTTAATTTCTTTAGAAACTACTAAACTAAAGCAGAGTACCAATCAAATATTTTCTCTAGATTGACAAATGCTATCTTAAAGATAGCATGTTTGCACTAGTTATGTCATTATTATCATTATGTTACATTACTCTTTCATATATGTATAATAGGTGCAAACACAGGTATGTAGTTAAGAAGTTTACTTTCTAACCACAAGGTTTTGGGTTCAAGTCCTACAATGTAGTACCCTAAGAAAGTGTCTGCTGCTATATCCCTGGCATACCAAAACCTTGCCAGTGAATTTGGTAGATAAAAAGTCTGTCGTGTGTGTGTGTGTGTGTGTGTGTGTGTGTGTGTGTGTGTGTGTGTGTGTGTGTGTTTGTGTGCGTGTGTGCGCGTGCGTGTGTGCGTGCGTGCCTGTCTGGTTGTGGAGGAAATATTACCTTGCCTGAGAAAAGGTGAGCCACAAATCCCATTTGAGCCTTACAAGCATGGAAAATCATTTTAAGAAAGTGGACATTAAAAATGATCACACGTGCATACACACACACATTCTGTTGGAAGCCAAACCAAGAATGATTATCTACATAAATGATGGAGCTCATTGCCTATCTTGGTAGGTATAACCATACCCACACTGTCTTGACAAGCAATGACCAGCTGCTATTACTTAATTCAGTAAAAACATTATTTATTAAATTGTACATAAGTTGTACATTAATTTATAATAATGATCCTCATCATCCTCATCTTTGCTTTTTAAAATCTTAGCCTGCTTTGGACGGGTCAGCTATATAGGATATTACCAATCATCTTCAGCTTTCTTCATCTTCACTGCAACCCAAGATCTCAACTCCCTGTTTCCCACACATCAATCTTTTACAAGTACCTTCCATCAACAACACCAAATACTCATTATACAGCCATTACTCCTAATACTTCTAATGATTAACCACAGCTTAAGCTCACTTTTATTTTATCTTTTATGTAGGTTAACAATACACAACTACAAGATCACACTAACCTAATTTCTCACCGATATCCACAGATATTCCACATTCAATAGCCCATATCCTACTACTATGTATCCTCACATTTTTTACACAAGCTTTATTCAATCTGGTTTTTACATGAAGATGGAAGCTCTTTGTTGTCAACAGTCTACAGTTGTTTAAACTTAATCTACTCCTTTCTTTACCTAAGCTATTGTACATTTATCCCCTAATTAGATCCTCTAACAGAAACTACCACCTACAATAAGTGAGCCATCAGAGCAGAAATTAAAGCACAAAATGTGTTTGCTTAGAGGTACAACTAGCAGAGCCCTAGGCAAATGTGCCTTGCAACATTTAGTCAAATCCTGCTAAGGCTGACTTTCACCATTATGATTATTTTATAACTTCTCTCCTGCTTATTACTATAGTACATCTATCATATGTGAAGTTCTAGTTCGATGTCAAATCTTACAGAACTTTGTATGCACAGAATACAACTTCCTTTCTATATATTGAGCAAAGTTATTTTCAAAATGTTACTAAGATTTTATGCTGTCTTTAACTAGTTCTTCATTATGCTGACATTTATGTCTTTGAACTCTAATATACCATCTATGTTTGGAACTTTTTTCTTTCCTTCTTCTGCTATGAGAACCACCACATAAGAATGAGAAAAAGTAGGTTGAAAGCAGGTCCTCCATGAACATTTACCTCTGCATTGAACAGTTCACTGACAAAAATATATTCGAATAAAGTTGTTCAAATTCTGACAAATTACTACTACGTAATTTTTTATAGCTAGTTTCCAAAATCTGACTCAAAAGAAAGTCTTTAAAATAGATTTTTAGGAGGTGGTTCACTAAATAGAAAATAAAAAAATTTATGAGTTATATGTATTTCATAAACCTAACAACTATAAACACTGCTTAGCTCACAATGGTATCCAAAGCTATTTTATAGTTAGGTGGTTAGTGGTAGGAACGACATCCAGCTGTCAAAATACTTCTCTAGTATTAACACAAGCATCCTAATTTTAAAAATGTGCCATGTAAAAATGGATGTAAAACAGAATTTTAAAAAAATTGTATAATCCAACTGTAGATATAGAGAGACAGAGAAGTGGGAAAGCTACTAAACTATTAAGATCAATATTTTAAGTGTTTCATTCTATGTGCAGGAGATATGATTCTGCATTAGGTGAAAAGAACATTCTGAAGAGTAACCAGTAAACAGACTACCAACCAGGAGATTCATCTATTTATTATATTAACAAATTATCTTTTCAATATTTCATAAAATTTCTTCCAAACTTTATATACTACCTGACATCAGATTAAACAAAGATTTTAATGACATGAACATTCTTTGGAGAATTTACATTTGAAATGGTCATTTACAGAGTGAAACGATACATTTAGTATGAAATGTAGAGATAACATAAAATATAATTTCAAGCTGTCTTTGGCTCATAAAAGTAGATTAGAATAAATTTCAATATAAACAATAAATAAAACAAATAAATGACATTTAGCAAAGAATTTTCAAAAAGTTAAACAATTTATAGAAAAAATAATAAGATACTTCATTCTTATCATGCTTACCACTGCTGGTTGTTAAAAAGGTTTTTAGTTAAACTAAAACAAGACTCATGCATTACACCAAAACATGTTTAAGAGGTGAGGATATGTTGTTATATTGCTAAAATAAATACAAGCATTTAATATAAATAAAATAATAATATAAAAAGCATAGCAATATTAAAAATAAAAGGTGTTAATAAAGATCAATAATAGTTCAACCCTATATTCAACTTGTAAATAAGTAGAATTATTTTCAATGTTGTTAGAAAGTTTCATTTTACACACAAGCAATTAACTACTAGCAAGCAATACAGACAGAAAGTTAATTAGAAAATTGTTCAAAATACAAAGATAAATATTATATAAAACTTTGTTTCAAGGAAGGATTACAAATAAAGCCTCAGAACTGTTCCACCTTATAACTTTAGTCATTCTCAATTAGACCACTATGAAACAAATATAAAAGTTCATTTCGTAAATTGATCAACATCAATTTTCTCTATAAATTGTTTTAAAAAAAGATTTATAAAGTTGCTGTAAACTAAATAAAATAAATAGATAAATAAATAAACACTAGCAAATAGGTTTTCAATTCAGGGCTAGTTTTATAAATATATATATATATATATATATATATATATATATATATATATAAATATATATAAAGTATTCACACATACATACCATTTATATCTATTTTCTCATGCTTCTATAGATTATTTGTGGGGACAATTACTTTTACAGCTGAGTGATGCCCTTACTGATGACTACTCGACTATAAAATAGAAAGTGGATCCTGTAGTTGGTGCCCTTTTCCCTATCTCCATCAGATGATCAGATTTATGAGGTGTTCATTAAAGATTTTCCCTGACCCACTTCCAATTATTGCAGGAAACGGAACTTGTGTAAATATAATTGTACATGTCTCTACATGTCACATTGTAAATTGCAACTTTCCACTAATATTTGTTTGTCTTTTATGGTTACTGAGGTGGACTAACGTGTTATAATGGAGGAAGTTGAATGCAGATCAGTGATCAGGTTCTTATACTTGAAAGGTCATACACCAAAAGAGACTTTTGATGAGATGAAAGAAGCTTTTGGTGATGATGCAGCATCATATGATGTAGTCAAGCACTGGCATCGCCAGATCAAATGTAGTTGGACTTAGGTGAAAACTGCTCCTATTCTTGGACAATCACATTCCACCATTGAAGACAACACCATCCATAAAGTGGAAGCTGCAATTTTGTAGGATCGCTGCATAACTATTCTGCAACTAGCCCAAGGGGTGAAGATAAGTGTAGGGTCTGTGGGAAAAAAATCATTCACAACCATTTGCACATGTGGAAGCTGTGTGAATGATAGATTCCCTAGATGCTCACACCTTTTCAGAAGCAGGCTCTTTTGGTAATGAGCCAAGAGGAGGACTTTTTTGGCATGGGTCCATCACTATGATCCTAAGACTAAAGTCCACTTGAAGAATATAAGCATGATAACTCCAAAGAATGATAACCTCCAAAGAAGGCTCATCTCCAACTCTCAGCAGGCAAGGTGATGCTCAGTATTTTGGGATCAGCATGGAGTAGTGGTGATGGATTTTCTGGCAAAGGGCACCACAATTAACAGGGCATGTTATGCTTCTCTGCTGCAGAAATCGTGGGATGCCATTAAAGCAGAGAGGCGTGGCATGCTGAGCAAAGGAGTCTGTCTCCTCCAAGACAACGCCCCAGTTCACAATGCACATGTTGCCCAGACGAAAGCACACTCTTGCAGCTATGAAATCCTTCGCCCTGACCTCTCACCATCTGACTTCCACCTCTTTCCAACCATGAAGTCTTTTTTGAAGAGGAAGCACTTTTCAGATGATGATGAACTTATTTATGAGGTGAAGTCTTGGCTCCAGGCGCAACCTACCAATTTCTACAGACGAGGTCTTCACAGCTGCATAAAGTGATGGGAGAAGTGTGTCACCATTGGTGGTGGCTATGTAGAGAAGGACAAATAATTATGCCAAGTTTTGTTTATCCCAGTCCTTGGGAAGTGGGTCAGGGGATATCTTTAATGAACACCCCTCATATGTGATTGATTTCTTTACTGAGCCTCTGATGATTTGCAATTTTGGATATTGCTATAATCATTGCATTGTGGAGTTAACAAAGGAGCCATTACAAGCCATATGTTGCCCACCAGTTACAAATAGCAACCAAATGTCCTTCAAACTTTTTGGTAGTGGCATGGTGTACTCACAGAAACAGTACAAGTGGACCTCATTTCTCTTGAACACACACTCTATGACTGACTCTAGAAAGAGAAAACTGATGGTGGAAAATTCTTATGGCACTTCAATTCGGACATTGGATAATTTATTTCAAGATACACTAAATCTGAATAAAAAACAGAGAATGGCCTTGGCTAGAACATCATTAAAGACAGCATGTCTACTTGATCAAGACTAACCTAGGGTTAAATAACAATAGATATCACTTTGAAATGCCCCAATGCAAAGTGTATAAATCTCGTTGCTTGACTGAATGAAAAGACTCTATGTCCTACTTCATGGTTGAATGGTCAGTTGTAGGAAGAACATCTGCAAGCTGTAATAAGAATGTTTCATCAAATAAACTAAGTAAGCATGGGGAAACAGATGTACCTAGTAAACAGTGTGTGTGTGCATCATATATAAGTATGTTTTTCTGTATATGTATATGTGTGTTTGCACAATAAGGAATGAAGTGTTTAGGCATAAGCAGGAATAGTCAGGAGCAATGAAAGAAAACAAGTGTTGAACCAATAAAGCAGACAATGTTTTTCTATTAGACTTTTCTAATCAACACCATAAATATATTTACAATAAAATCACCAGAGAGATGATAACACATGATATCACTGCTAATAGTTACCAACTACAGACTGCAACTATCTGCTTTATTGACTGTCAGTGGGATATTTCACATTCGGAAACAATAAAGTCTTTAATGTATGGTTAACATTTCAAGGGCAGTTTTAGTATTATTACTTTAATATGGGAAGCATAAAAGGCATTCAGATTTTTAAATTGCTAAATCTAGATTAGCCCAGCTAAAACTAGCAATAGTTAAAATGGAGTAAAAATTAATAATGCAAGAAGGACAAAAGTTCACCATGCAAGAAAATTCCTGGGTGCATTTGAAAAATGTTTGAAATGCTTAACTGAAGATATTATATAACCATTTCAAGCAGTAACACCTTTCAAGGAGTTTGATAGATCTCTAGAAATGCATAAAAATAATTCTTTAAAAGAAAAAAAAAACTGAAAGAATTATTTCTACCAAAGATATCAAGCACTGAACATTTGGCCCTTTACCATAAGTATCTAAGAGGAGGACATTCAAAGAGGTGTTTCTAGAGTTTGAAAAAGGGGTAAAAGAAAGCGAAAAATAGCAACTTTGAACTACGTAAGATTGTTTTGAAAGAAACTGAAGAGCTGTTTAGGCAGTTGGAGGTAGAAATAGGCATTGGAATAGAGGCTCACTCAAGGAATATGCAGGTAGACTTAAGTTCAGATGACCAGCAGTGGGGGGCAAAGAAGAATCAGGCCTGACCCAGAGTGTACAAGACTATCTCAGTATGTACTTGGTGCAGTCCTACTAACCCTTTGTGCATTGTGGAAGTAACATCAATTCGCTGGTGGCGCAAGTGACAGCACTGGCTGCACCCAACAAGCCGCTGAAGTCTGTTGGAAATATGAGCACAGGAAACATAATAGCAACAACGCATGCAACACAGTAATAACAAGCTAAACTGTTGTAATTAAACAATTTGATTTATTTCATTTTTATGTTTTGTAATTTGTTTAAAAATCAAGATGAAATTAAAAAAAAAAATGCAACAATATTGACAACATGCAGTTATTACAACAATTAAATTCCAATAATATATATTTTTCTTTAAAAAGAGAAACTCTACTTATAAAGTTTAAAATTAATATTCCTTCTCCTAAATATTCATTTTTACACTTGATTAAAAATTGCATTTTTACTCCATATAATATAAATCTACAACATATTTAGGTAATGAAATTATTTTTGCTGTTCTATCAAAATGTCTCTTCTAACATGAAAAAAAGAAAAAAAATCCTGATGATGTTGGCAAGGGTCCTATTGCTATATTGGATGTTGAAGTGATTGATTTTCTATTTAAAACTAAAACTTAGGCCTCAGCAGAACTTATGAATTTACCAAACATAACAGAAGTTTAAATTGCTAAATACTAAACATATCTTTAACAGCATTGGTTCCAAAATTCAAAGAAACCTTGAAGATGAGTTTCTTCATTGGCATCCTAAACTGCTTTAAACCTTTAACATCCAGATTACTTTGTTGAATGTAATGCTTATTCATTTACATTGTTTTGAATTCATCATACTTCATCTCACAGCTTTAAAATTTCAATGATGTGATAATATTTCTTTAGAATGACATCATTGTGTAGGTATAAAAAGCTGGATCTGGCTGGTTTGAACATAAAATAAGTAAAATATTTCGGCTGAGTATAGCCAGTTTAAATGCTGAAGAGTTCCTTAAATGTTGCTTTACCTAATTAGATGAACTAATATTAAACGAAAATCTTGTACAAAATAAAAATACACTGTTAAACAGCTGACATGCTGGATTAAATAAACCGTAAATAACCATGCAATGATTGACAACAATTAGACACATTGATAAAAACAACATGCATTAATGTTTACACAGTGGAAGACAAAGAACTCTAGACATGTTTATCTATACATATGAACTGAAACAAGGAACTGGAACCATTATGTTTCAGTAAATAATTTCCATGAAATTGACATTTTTAAAAAATTCTAAACAACCAAATTTTTTCTAATAAAAATCAGAAAACAAATTTACAAGGATTTTTAAATTAAAAACAAAGTAAATTGTATAAAAATATATATAATTTACATTATTTTAGGACAAAAATAATAATTGATGGTAAATGGATAAAACATATATGTGTATATATGAGTATTATATAAATTTTATATTTGCCCAGGACATCTAAATACTGCTTTATATATTTATATATAAAAGCAAGACAGTTGCAGCATAGCTCCACATTTTTCTAGCTCAACTTTTGAATATCAGAGAAATCTATGAAACTGGTTACGTCTTTAAATATTAAAAAATTAAAAATCTAAATGTATCCCTGTGCATTTTCAACTCCTAATAAATAAATATATATCAAGGTGGTTGAATGTTTTGTCAAAGCCCAGTGATCTAGTCTGCATTGTTAATGAATCAACTAAATATTGAGATAAATTTACTCTGAATATTTCTTGTAACTTCACCTGTTCCATCAAACATTAACTGCTTTTAAAACTACTATTCCAGAATGTTTAATGACTGCATAATTGGCTTGTTAGTTTTGTGTGTGTGTATGTGTGTACACGTGTGACTAAACAGTTTGTATTACATTAGAATTCTTCAGCTATATCACCATTGTATGTAGTATAATTAGAGAATTGTGATAAAATACAAACATCTTTTTGATTGGTTCGTCAGTGTTACACTTGTAAAGGTACGTGGGGGGGGGGAATAAAGAATCTGTTTCATACCTACTAATTTTGCAGTATTGATTAATAATTGGTATCTAACAACCGAATCTCATAAATCTATTTCGTATTTAGTTTGTTGTAATGAAGGTAATAAAAATCATAAAACAAAAATTTTGAGCGTAAGGCTTACCTTATCCGTTCAAGTAAACTTTCTCCTTCTCTGACCGTACTAATAGCTGCTTCAATAGTTGTCTCCCTTTGATCATTGAACTGTGTTACTAAGTGCTCTGCTCCTTCCACTGTATCAGCTATTTCTGAACTTTGCAGTTCTTGTTGCAATTCTTCTAGCCAAGATGTTAACTAAAATAGATATGATAAATTGGTCAATTGGAGGGCTTTTTTTTACCCAAATTTTCTGCATGTGTGTGTGTGTGTGTTTCATTAGATATACAATACATTAAAACAATGAAGAACATAAATCATGATTTTCGCAGAAATTTTAACACAAAAATCCATCAAATTTCATTTATTCTTTTACTTCAGCCTTGTAGATCTCTAATATTCTGTAAGACAAATGCAGAGCATTTCCACATTATGCACAGCATTTGTCTTGAGAAATATTAACAGATTTCCGTTTTATATATATATATATATATATATATATATATATATACACACACACATATATATAAAACAAAATAGGAAGATGGAAAATTTTTTGATATTATTCACCATTACACATGTTTCATTTGCTAATAGGAATCTAGAAATCACGAATTTGTATATGTTGGATAAACAAGTAAGAAACTTCCCATTAGAAATTCTTCACATCAATACATACTGGACTATAATACTGGAATAAGCAGATGTGCTTCAAGAGGATACAGTTTGGACTTTACCCAACCTATATAATCTCTCTCAAAAACGCACAGACAGGTACGCACACACACGCGCACACACACACACACACACACACACACACACACAAATTCAAGGCCATATACTTAGACGCAAACTTTCCACAACAGTAATTGACATTTAAGAACAACTACCTATTAGCCATGTTTCCATAAACCTTACAACCAACCGCAGTTGTACAGAAGAATCAATAAACTCAATATTTCCTCGTGTATTTTACAGCAGGACTGACCCAGGTTGCAAGGTAAAAGCTTCTTTGTGTAATAACATGTACAATAAACATAACTGAAGTCAATTAAGTTAAATTGCTATTTGATCACCTGTAGTTAACAACACCAATCAGATAAGGTGGTCACATTTAAACTTGTACTTCATACCTATTTTCTCTGTGATGAAAGAAGGTAGAGCCATAATTATTTAACAGACTTTAGTAATCTGAAGTAAATGAAATCATAATGAGCATTTTAAAAAGACAGATTTCATTAAGGTGGAGAAGAAAAGTAAATGTTAATACACTTAATTATAACATCACCACCTCTAACTGACTGACATGTTGGTAACATGATTCACTAGGTTTTATTTCTAGATCTGTATGACATTCTCAGGACTAACTAACTCCCAACACTATCACAAGAATGTAGTCAGTATTTATTTGTAAGAAGCCAAGAAAATGTGTCAGTGGGTTGGCAAGTGATTCCAAATCACTATAAAAAAAAGTGGTATTCCATCAGTTATGACAACTGCAAATAAGTACCATAGGACAGAATAGCACTCTACTCTAAGCAGAAACACTGCCAAATTCAAAAGTATTTAATTTGCAGAGCAAAGTTCAAATCCTCCTGTAGATATATAACTTGGAGAAGGATGTAGGATGCATGAAGGTACATTAACCTACAATATGCATACTAGTTAGCTTTACAACAAACTGTCTAAAATTCAACACCCTAAATTCTAGGATTTTCTTCGGTTGCAAAAAGGTTAAAAAGCTTTGATTCCACCAACAGAGTTTTAAGTATCCTTTACAAAGATAACTTAACAACCTGCCCAGAAAGCTGTAAATTGATATATGAAGAGGTACAGTACACTGTTTTAGGCAGCAAGTAAAACCATTGGAGGGCTTCATTGGTTTACAACGTGGAAATCACATGTAAAGTTATTCTATCCAGGAAAAGTGTTTAAGGTCACAAATATTGGAAGAAATAACACAGCAGTGTGGTAACTTCTAATAATGGTGAAAATTTGATGAAAAATTCCAGTATACAATAAGTGCTAAAGTTGTGGAGAGGCAAGGTCATTAAGACTTGGATAAATACATTTAGGTATTTAATCATGGCCTTTTACATTCTAAGTTCAAACCCTGTTACAGTTAATTTTATCCTTTAATTGACTGAACCCTTCTTTTCATCCACAATTTGTGGCTCTGTACCAATGTTAGAAATTAATATTATTTACTCTGAAGATCTCCAGTTCGTCACTTATACCTGAAGCCTCTCAAAACAAGTTGTTTGCTTAGTGATACTTTCAAAATCATCTAGATTATTTAACCAACAGGCAAATCTCCTTTAAATTGCAAACCCTATCATCTTCAAAAAAATAAAGAGGATGCCTAAGATAATGTAGTTGTGGATACTCCTAAAAAGATTAGGTGGTTATATCTGTAATACTATGATCCTAAGTTTGTCAATCAGTTTAACCTGGATTAAACAGCTAATAAATGTAATTTTAACTCCTTTAAAACATACATTTATTGTCAGTAATACATACCTCATGTTTGGAGACCACCTTACTACAATTTAAAATTAATTTTCTAGTTATGAATATTCCCATCTTTGATTACTCGGGTATCTTTGGAATTAGAGAAGTACATGCATTATGTAGTCTCAGAAAGTTAACTAGAAGAGTATGGCTACTTTATCAGAGATGAACTACTGTTGTCTGTGATTTTATTTATCAGAGTACTAATACAATATAAGCTATGACTAAATAAATATATGATCATAGACTTATGCATTTAGTCATACTGTGATATTTAGGTCTTATGAGGGCCTTTTCAGTAGCTTGAAATAAACTTTTTGGTCTTGTTATTTAACAAAACCATCAAGATTCACTTACCTTACTTTCCCAAAATGCTGTGTGAGAGCAGCAGAATACTACTTATTAAAATGTAAATAACACTGCACCAGATACAACTCATTTACATAATGGTACATGGTCTCTTTTATTCTTGATGGAATTTCAACAAGAGAATAAAGGTAATAGATAATGATGCTTGATCAAAGAGTTTATAGTGTTACTACCATTTAGCTGTCTCAACATTCTTTATAGAATTTGGTTCATTTTATTAAATTCTAAAATTAATTCTATCACAAGAAGAAAATTTAGAAAACAAGAAGAGTTAAGCAGAGTAAAATTGTGTTATTTTTATATACTGCAATACAAATTAAGTGGAAAATATTTGACTTGACTTGGAAACAGGAAAAACATAATAAAACAGTTGACATGATTAAAATATTAACATGCAACAAGTCACATAGTAAACACTGCGACTCCATTTCCAAATACATGGGTGTGAGGATGAGGTACAGTGAGAGTGTAGCTGTGTACACAGGCATCAGAATATGTAGAACTAAAAAAGGCACTAATTGAAAATTAAAATAACTTCAACTTTTTTTTATCATAAAAGTAATACACACTCTGAGTGCTTCAATTCTTTTGGGTCTTTTTTTAAATAATCAGTCAGAAAGATTAAGTAAAATAATTTTTTTTGTTATTAAGCTAGCATGATTGCAATACAACAAAAGGTTCTTATATAAGATTAAGAAAATGTAGCTTAAATAAGAATGCAGTTATGTATCATGGAATCAAAGGTGATTCCAGGTAGATTGGTACCAAAAGAGTTAAAGATGTGAATGCTCATTTACCATTAACTCTTCTAATTACATTTGAATATTCTTTTACAACTAGAAATGGGAGTGGTTATTTTTAATTTTTTTAATTTCTGTTATTCTTTCTGAGGTGGAGAAGGTTCTTAATAGAAAGAGAAGGTTTGTGTGTGAGAGGAGGAGGAAACTTGACTAATTGATATGTAATATGCAAAATGATCATATTTACCTCATGAACATGTGTATAAAATGAGACAGTCATATCAAGTATAGCCCTTCTCCTTTCCAGAGCAGTGATGAAATCATGCATGCGCTCTTCAAGTTCCTGGGCTTCACTGTATATTTCCTTGGGATCACATTCACCAGTTTGAGCAAGTTCATCAGCAGCAGCTAGTAGTTTATCAGCATTTGTTATTGTGTTCTGAAATCAATCAATGAATTATAAGTAATAATTAAACTTGTGATCATCATCATTTCTTCAACATCAGCTTTTCTACAGGATCCAAAAATAAAAGCCGATATTGGTTATATAAAACTATTAAATAAAGAACAAAATTGTACAATCAAGATTATGACAAGTTTGTATCAAATAGTCCAAGAAACTTTATAAATGTTTATAATAACAACAAAAACTAACAAAATTAGAAAAATATGAATTCATTAGTTAATTGTTGATTAGAGAAAGTATTCTGTTCAAGAAAAAAAAAACCCCTACTTTACCTAATTATGGCATAATTACACACCCAAACTAAATTGGATGTGAGAAAACATTACTGGACAAGTATGTAGTAGATGTGTCAAGTTTAAATAGACTTTCTATAACAAGAACAGCAACAACAATAATGGTATCATCTAAAATAGGAACAGTAATTTCACTGGGTTGATATGTAATTGAAGTAAAGCAGAAAAGAAAATGAGTTCAAATTTCCAGCAGAAATCTCATTTTACACATTTCCTTGAATAAAAATAAGGAACTGAAGCTGAAATATCATATAAAATGTGCATGTCAACAATTTATGGCCTATAGAGAAATGGGTGTGGCTTCTCCTGAGTATTATTTATAGGGAGTTCATGAGAGAAGAAACAATGCTTTAAACTTGGAAACCCACTGTTACTTTATTTACATTCTGCATAAAACTGAATGCGTTTCTATGTATATACACATAGAGATCAGAGTTTTTATATGCACTGTTATTTTATATCATAGGTTAAATGACATCCTTAACGCTTTAGCATTTAAATCAGCCACATCCAGCAAAAATATTCTACCTGCTTTATGTTCAAACTGACCAAATCAGGCCTTTCGCACCTACTCTACAATATCATTCTAAAACTAAACTACCACAGCATCAAAATCTCAAAGTTATAAGATAATTCATGATAAATTCAAAACAATGTGAATAAATAAGCATTACATTTAAGAGAATGCTAAAGGGTTAAACTCAAATTGGCAAGTCACTGAAGCAGGTGTGTGTTTTTCTTGAAGACAATAACTTATAGATATTCAAGTTAAACATCAACCATATCAACAGAATCAGCCTGTGAGTATTTTTGATTAACTTATTACAATAACATATGACTTGAGATGTTTTCTATAGCCTGAAGAATTAGTATCTACATTTACATGTAGATAAAAGGATAAGTCTACAAGGTAGTTGTAACATTCTTAAATGATGTAGAAACCGGACTATGCACCATAGGTATCAACAAACATTAATGGCTCAACCATCCATGCATCAGAATTACTACAACATAACTTGACAGAACAATCAAATCTAAGTGGTGTTGAATATGACAATACAAGGAGTATTGGGATCAGCAAATTGTTATAGTTTCAAATAATATGTAATTCACAGGAGTGCTAAGGCACCATTTTAGACTAAGTACAAATTTAATGAAGATATTCTGCAAAAGTTTCCTGTTGCGCCTGACATCCTCACTGAAACAGAAGAATATACTTCATTGTTATTCTTCTCTCCACACTCACTCAATTTTCTTTCCAGTCAGCTCCCTACTGTTTGTTTTTGTTTTTGTCTTTTTACATTGTAGGATTACTTCAGGTAAGGTGCTCTACATAAGTTCAGCTAATGAGACCAGATGAGCTTGTCCACTGTTTTCCTGCACCATCATTCAAAAGAAACATTAATGGCATGAACCTCAAAGGTCTCAGTGAAACTGGATACAGAGTCTTTGTTTAGACCAAACCTATGACAAAAAAAGAAAGTAAACTAAAAATATCATTGTTGTATATTCACCAGTCAGCTCTGGCTGAACTGATCAATAATCGATGGTATTTCAGCTGAAAACCATCTTTTTAGCTCATGTAAATCTACATTATCCAATGTATTCTTTCCTCAAGATTGTAATATATAATATGAGAAAAATTTAGTTGCTATATCACACATGTTGAGCAGACATGTAGCTGTGTATCTATTGGACCAGGTTCCTTCTTTGGATATCTATAATTATATATGCTGTAATAGATATAAGAAAGAGACTCATTCATTTACTGGTCTCAATCAGAATGAATAAAAAAGCAAAAAACTTTTTAACAATCCAATAGGGGAACCTCTTATACAGTCACTTAAACCTGTGAGAAATAGTGGCAAATTCTCCCTCAAATCACACCCTGTTGACTTAAAGAAAGGTGGAGCACAATGAATGATGTAATCCTAGATACACTACATCCAGGAGAAAGAGGAGATAAGGCCTTCTGAATTAAGGTTGAATTGAAGCTAAATGACAACCAGGAAGCTCTCAACAGTGTACCTGAAAGATACTTCATAGTTTATCAATTTGACATGATTATACATATTTTACAAAAACTAATTCAACAACTATTAGTTCTAATTACAATAATGAAGTTGTCTGCAGAAATTAAAATTAAGTTAATAAATGTTTTGCCACAACTAATTTGCAGTAATATCTCTGTTTTCTTTTAACAATGACACTGCAGTAAATTTGCTAAACTACTAACCACGAGGTCACCAGTTCACACATAGCAATCATCATTATCATATACCCTTGGATTTCAGTCAACTCACTTTCCCAACTTCTTGGTTGGGTGCTTATCAGCAGGAAGGGTACTCAGCTGTAATAACATCACCTCTACCCACCCTGATGACAAAAAGGAAAACTTTGTGCTCTCTCTCTCTCACACACACACACACACACACCCAGAGCAATTATGATGATGAGGATTTCTCAATTACAAAGATTTAGAAAAATGGAGAAGGAAGAAATTTAAAGGAATGATGTCTTTGCTGACAAAACCAGTGCACATTATTCTGATATGGAATGAAGTTTACCACCATACAAGAATGACTGCTAATTATTATTAACATTATAATTATTTTATGCTGTAGTATTGCACTACATTTTCAGCAAGCCAAGCAAATACACTCCAACATTTTTTTAAAAAACATTGGTTAAGTGGCTCTAATTAAAGGAAATTATCATTATCATCATCATTTAATTATTAGTGCATGCTATCATTTTAAAATTACGCCTGCACTCTCTTGGGTGTGTACTTTTTTTTTTTTAAATATGTGGTTAATAGTGTGCATAAGATGAGTATACTGCCATGTAGTAATTTATCATTTATTATTACTATTATTATTATTATTATTATTACTACTATTATCATCATCACAGCTGTTCTTTCGTTGCTTTCTTTTCCCTTCAATACTTGGTATATGCAGGTCTCTGAGCCAACAAGTGTTCTTCTCAATATTCTGTTCCAAGCAAAACAGTCTTTTGGAAATATTCCAGATATATAAACCTATTTATCATCATTATTATTATAATCATTATAATTAAAGAAATAATAATAAAAAATTATTATTACTAATTAAAAAGAAAAAAATATTAATAGCAATATAATTAACAGCAGAATACCAGGTTAAATCTTGAGTAGTATTTAGTTACATCTCTTTAGATTCTCAGTTCAAATTTTACCCTAGGTTAACTTAGTCTCCCTACTAGGGGTCAATAAAATAATATAAGTAAATATTACTCATATTTGTTTCAAACAACTATACTTTGTCTCTGCGTGTATGCATAATAAATTATTGGTTTCAAATTTTGGCACACAGCCAGCAATTTCAGGGGATAGAGTATGTTGATTACATTGACCCCAGTGCTCAACTCGTACTTATTTTATCAACCCTGAAAGGATGAAAGGCAATGTTGACCTCAGCAGAATTTGAACACCAGTATAATTAGATTGTTATTGTAATTAGTAAGGCAGTGAGCTGACAGAATCATTAGCATGCTGGGCAAAATGCTTTGCAGCATTTTGTCTGTCTTTACATTTTGTGTTCAAATTCTGCCAAGGTTGACTTTGTCTTTCATCGTATCAAGGTTGATAAATTAAGTACCAGTCAAGCACTAGGGTCAATCTGATTATTCCTTTCCCTTAAATTTCAGGCCTTGTGCCTATAGTATTATTATTATTGTTATTATTATTAATTTGACCTATGTGTTCCACCCACACGTAACAAGAAAACTTTTCACACATCCTACCCCAACAAACCAATCTACATCTCTTCTCTTCCTCACATTTCCTCCTTCATACACTAAGCCTACCTCTCACTCTCCAATCCTCTTCTCATGGCCCTGTTCCTCTGTATTATTGCTATCCGGTAGCCCCACTGACTCTATATATACCCAGGTTTACGCCACCCTTGCCCTCCACACTCTCTAATCATGCTTCCTCACAATATCCTGCCACTTATATTATGATATTTGAACCTCAAGGGTATGCCCTGGCACTTGTCACCATCTATGTCTCTCTCTTCCTTTACTCCACCATCCCATTTATATTCTGATCCCCATCCCTTTTGAGAATACCCAACACTTTGCCACCATCTCTAGTTTCCCACTTTCTCTCTCCTTTCCCTGCACTTCCCTCAGGTTGGGTAATCATGCATTTCCTTTGCAGCAGCGCACCTGTTTGTCTTCATTCCTGAGCTCTCTCTCTCTCTCCCTCCCCAGCCTGGTAACCTTGTACCTCCTCTACAGTAAGACACCTGTTTCTGTCTCTTTAACTCACTATAACCTTTCATCATCTGACACTAGATCATCTCCTCCAATACCCACTGCCCTCTCAAAAGAGATTTTTCTTTTCTTGCAAGTACTTGGTGACTCAGTCCACACTGTAAAGTGGTTGGTGTTTAGAAAGGCATCCAGTTGTAAAAACCTTGCCAAAACTGACCTCGCCTGTGCTTGTGCCACATAAAAAGCATTATGGCCACTCTACTGAGTGGTTGGTGTTAAAAAAGGGCATCCAGCTATAAAAATCCTGCCAAAACAGTTGCAAAAGTTTGGTGCAGGTTTCTGTCTGGCTGGCTCCTGTCAAACCGTCCCACCCATGCCAGCATGGAAGATGGACATTAAGTGATGATGATGAATTAATCGATTAACTAATTAAGCATTATGGATTGGTAGAATCAGTGGAATATCTGATACCCTTCAGTATTTAGATGTGTAACTTTATGTTCTGATTTCAAATCCTGCAAAGGTTGACATTTCGGCTTTCTGAGATAGATTAAATAAGCACCAGTTATGTAGTGGAGCCAATTTAATTTTCTACACTCATCACCCACATTGTGCCTAGTTTAAAATTTTATAGTTAATTAATTTGATGTTAAAACTGTCAGAATAAGGGACTAAATGTAAAGACCAGCTGATGTATCATGTGACTGACAGACTAGATGAGGAAAGAAAATGTTATCCTGTTTATTATATATTAATGATATCCTGGGTTAGCATAAAGAAAATATTGCTGATCCATTCTCAACAAATGGGAAAGTAATGACTCCATAAATGGAGTCAAAGAAAAATTAAGATAAATTTGTAGAGTATTTTCAAATAGTCATAGACAAGGGATAAAATTTTACCAATTGTAGAAGGTATCCAAGAAAAGTTTTGATTTGATAATTATACATGTCAGTGAACACTCATTCACACACATAACCACTGACAGAGGGTTCAGCAAAATATCAGCCAAATCTCCCTTTAATCATACCTTGCTGCCTTTAAGAAAAGGTAGAGCACATTGACTAATGTAGTTTTAGAAACACTGTCCAAATAAAAGGTGAAATAGTCATGACGAGAACACTTTCAATTGTAGGTCTACTGGAACATTGATGAGCAAGTGCAGTTATATATGATTGAGCAGAAGTAGGATCAAATTGTTTTATCATCTCTATCTCTTCTGCTACTCATTAACAATCTTGTTACTTTATGTGACAACACTTAAATTCACTAATCCCACTGACACTCTTTGTTTCAATGCTTTATACACCTGCCTAAACCCTGCCCAATCCAGAACCAAAATTTCTGCATACTGGAATTTCTGTTCAACTACTAACTTACAGTAGTTGAAACTTGAATATTATCAGTAGTATTCTCTCCCAATTATCCCCTACTGCAACTAAGACAGGAGGTTTTACAAGATCCTACTAGAAATAACATGCAAATCTCTTGGGATAATATAATCCTAGCTACTTTATGTATGAAAAACAATTATGGAATAATCATGACCAAAACATTTTTAATTACAGGACTGCTGGATTAAGGCTTATCTGGGGTTAAACAGCAACTACACACACACACACACACACACACACACACACACACACAGCAGCAGCAGCAGCAGGGTATGAAGATAAATTTCCAAGAGAATTTTATACATATTTATTTCTAATTGAAGAATTGAATATAACTGAATAATTTACTGAGAGTAGCTTTCAAATAAACTCATGGCAATATATTGCATTGAATTTCTCACTTGAAATATATATTTGCATGACTAATGTAGTGGGGAGTACTATCTTCTTTGCTTGTACTGGCTACATTATTACTATTATCAAAGCAGTGAGCTGGCAGAACCGTAAGCATGTTGGGCAAAATGCTTAGTGGCATTTCATCCATCTTTACATTCTGAGTTCAAATTCTGTCATGGTTGGGTTTACCTTCCATCCTTACAGGGTCGATAAAATAAGTACCAGTTGAGGACTGGAGTCGATGTAATTGACCTACCCCTGCCTCTAAAGTTGCTGGCTTCGTGCCAACATTTGAAATCATTAATAATAAAAATCCTTTCTACTATAGGTACAAGGCCTGAAATTTGGGGGAGAGGCCTAGTTGATTACATCAACCCCAGTGCATCACTGGTACTTACTTTATTGACCCTGAAAGGATGAAAGGCCAAGTCGACCCTGGCAGAATTTGAATTCAGAACATAAGGACAGACGAAATACCACTAAGTGTTTTTGTCTGGCGCACTAATGATTCTGTCAGCTCACCACCTGAAGAAGAAGAAGAAGGAGGAGGAGGAGGAGGAGGAGGAGGAGGAGAAGGAGAAGAAGAAGAAGAAGAAGAATGGTTTCAAATTTTGGCACAAGGCTAGCAATTTTTAGGAGGAGGGAGCAAGTTGATGACATCAACCTCAGTAATTGACTGGTACTTTATTTTATTGCCCCAAAAAGATGAAAGTCAAAGATGACCACAGTGAGAATTAAACACAGAATGTAAAGAATTGGAAGAAATGCCACTAAGTATTTTGCCTGATGTGTTGACAATTCTGTCAGCTCATCGACTTAATAACAATGATAATGTATATACTTCTTAAGCAATTAGAAAATCACTCTAAAACTAAGGGTGGGGTTTGGCTAGCAGGTGTTGAGACAAATTTTGTTTACAAAATTCAAATATAAGCAACTTTTCAAAAAAGGAAGATACAGATAAATCGCTTACATAAAGATAACATTTCAAATATGGTGTAAACTGATATTACACAGGATAAAAGAAATCTAACCACCACTGCCAACCATCCCCTTAAATGAAAAGAATCAACAAGGTGTCAGAGGTTTTCTAAAGAAATTTTTTTACATTCAACAGATTTTCATTAAAGAGAAAAAGGAGGGGGTGGGTGGGTTAAAAACAATCTTCCACATTTCCACCATCTTCTATTCTACTAAGAAAGAATTTTTTTTTTTTGTTCTCTTCATCACCAACACCAACACCATCACAAACACAAACACTACCCCGTGCCTCCTTCTCCTCCCGCTATGTTTTGGGAATTCTAAAGCAAACTGGAAACTACGAAAAAAAGGAGGAAGTTGTGGAGTGATGTATGAAAAGAAGATGACAGTTAAGGAGTAGGAGGATCAACAGCGGAGAGAAAACATAAGAGTGAATTCAACAAGCAGATCTGTTTGAAGGAAGCTAACCCAATTATTCTTGACTACTCAAGTCAACAACTGTGTGATTCATGAATTGGGATCATTCTAACAAACCAGAAATCAATCCCCACCCATAAGCCAGAAATCAATCCCCACCCACCAAGCCTTCACTCAACCCCCAACCATTACTACACTCACCACCATCTGCTAACTGTACTGTAGTGACTACAAAGCAAAGAGAATTAAGGGAAACAGAGAGCCCCATTTTTTCCATGATGCATAACTATGTCTCATCTTCACAGGAAGTGATGCATTATCAGGCATAAATGGTTCATTTAAGAGGGTGATGATGGTAAAATGATGGCGGGGTTAGTATTGGGAGAGGAGGAAGGAGGGAGGGAAGGGAGGGAGAGTTTGCAGAAGAGATCAATATTGTAAAACTGAGTGCTGGGGCTTGCAGAGAATATCACTGAGGTTGGGTTGCTCTTTAACAAAGTAAAATGCCAACATCACCTAAGTCCATTTCATTGTGGGATAGAGAAGAGTTAATTTGAGTATATTTCAATTCTGACTAATCAACCATTAGTAAAAAGTAGTAGTAGTAGTAGTAGTAGTAGTAATAGTATTAATGATGATAGCAACATTATTAGGAGATATAATTGTAGTAGTTGTAGCAGCAGCATTAATATCATCATTATTATTTAGTAGTAGTAGCAGCAGCAGCAGCAGCAGTGGTGGTAGTCACATTAATAATAATAGCAGTATTATTGGTAGTATTACACCCTTTAAAACTGCTAGTCTTGTGCCTAAATTAGAAACCAAATTATTATTAATAGTAATATACGTAATTAGTAGTGGTGATGATGATAATAGCTGTGGCACCAGTAATTGTGGTCGTAGTTGTTGTAGTTACAGTATTAGCAGCAGCAGAGTTATAACAATCACATAACCATGCAAACATTTTGAACCAAAGATTATCATCATCGCCACTACTACTACTACTACTACTACTAAGAGAAAGAAAAATAAAGAAAATACAATCCTTCCAAATTTGAAATAGGAAGAATTTGGAGCATGTGAACAGTAAAGGTTGTGCCTGTAATAATTGGTGCGTTGCGAACAGTAAGCCAAGATATATGCAAATGGTTGAAGGCGATTGAAACAGAATGCCCAGTAGAGCTCCTACAGAAAGTTTGCCTCTTAGGGATAGCAAGGATTATCAAGAGGGTTTTAAGCACTTGAAAGACTGCCAAAAGTGTGTGGATACTTAAGGTAACAGGTGGTAACCTACTACCACATAAATCCTACCAGGAATAAGACCAAAGCTGAGCTTTGCTTCTCTAATAATAAGCTTCAATTTTTACCATGAGGACAGCAATTTCGGGGGAGGGGATGAGTCGATTACATTGACCCCAGTGTTTAGCTGGTACTTATTTTATTGACCCCTAAAAGGGATGAAAGACGAAGTCGACCTCAGCAGAAATTGAACTCAGAATGTAAAGACAGATGAAATACCATGAACCATTTAGCCCAGCATGCTAATGAATCTGCTAACTCACCAGCTTCATCATTATCATCATCATTAAACATCCGCTTTCCATGCTGGCATGGGTTGGACGGTTTGGTCAAGTTTCTATAGCTGGATGCTCTTCCTAATGCCAACTACTCCAAGAGTGTAGTGGGTGTTTTTTACATGCCAATGACCTGACACTGGCATCGGCTGTGACTATGGTCTCACAGGTCTATGGTCTTGACAGGTCTACACAAGCACAGTATATCACCAAAGGTCTTGGTCCCCTATCACTGGCTCCACAAATGGTACTTTCACATGCCGGTCAGGTGGCACTGACATTGGCCATGACTATGATTTCACTCAGTTCAACAGGTCTTCACAAGCACAGCATATCATCCAATGGCTGAAGGGTGCTTTCAATGGGTCAGTTATGTAACACTGGCATTAGCCACAACTACGATCTCACTTGACTTGACATCACTGCCTCCCAACGTTTGAATGGTGCTTTTTATGTGCCACCGGCACAGGTACCAGTCAGACAGCACTGGCATCGGTCACAACTATGATTTCACGTGATTTGACAGTCTTCACAAGCACAGCATATTGCCCAACAATTGAAGAGTGCTTTTAACAGGTCAGTTATGCGACACTAATAATAATCCTTTCTATTATAGGTACAAAGCCTGAAATCTTGTGGGGAGGGGGAAAGTCGATGACATTGACCCCAGTACTTCACTGGTATTTTATATTATTGACTCTGAAAAGATGAAAGGCAAAGCTGACCTCAGCAGAGTTTGAACTCATTAAGTAATGAACCTGAAAAAAATATTACCAAGAATTTTTTTCTGATATTCTAAGACTTATTTCATCTTTTAACCTTACTAATAACTTTCTAGCAGAGGCACAAGGCCTGAAAGTTTTTTCTTATGAATTAATAATAATAATAATAATTACTACTACTACTATTACTAGCATGCTGGATAAAATGCTTAGCAGTTTTTGCCTGTCACTAAGTTCTGAGTTCTAATTCCGCTGAGGTTAACTTTGTCTTTCATCCTTTTGGGATTGATAAATTAAGTACCAAGTACTGGGGTGAATGTGATTGACTATCCCCCTCCCTTCAAATTCCAAGCCTTGTGCCTATAGCAGAAAGGATTATAATTGGCGATTGATTGGCAGAAATCATTAGAATATCAGACAAAATGTTTTACATTCGATCCAGTTCTTTATGTTCAAATCCCATTAAGGTTGACCTTTCTCTTTACAAGGATCAATAAAATTTAAAAAAAGAAAAAAAGGAAACCTAAGTACTGGAATTGATTTAATCAACTAACTCCTTCATGGTGTTGTGCTTGTGTTAGAAATCATTATTACTATTGATAATGTAAGTACCAGTCAAGTACTGGTGTCAATTTATCTGATACCATCAAAATAAAATACCTGACTGTTACAAATTTAGAAATTATTATCATTACTAAAGGGCAATAGAAGGTAAAATTGGTTGATTGTCAAACAAAATGTATTGTGATTCCAAGTTCAAATTCTGCTGAGGTTGACTTTCTTCACTTGATTTTGATACAAATAATGTACGAGTCAAGTACTGGGATCAACATAATTGTTTTCACATAATAGGCACAGGAGTGGCTGTGTGGTAAGTAGCTTGCTTACCAACCACATGGTTCCGGATTCATTCCCACTGCGTGGCACCTTGGGCAAGTGTCTTCTACTATAGCCTTGTGAGTGGATTTGGTACATGGAAACTGAAAGAAGCCCGTCATATATATACATATATGTATGTATATGTTTGTGTGTCTGTGTTTGTCCCCCCACCATTGCTTGACAACCGATGCTGGTGTGTTTACGTACCCGTAACTTAGCGGTTCGGCAAAAGAGACCGATAGAGTAAGTACTAGGCTTACAAAGAATAAGTCCTGGGGTCGATTTGTTCGACAAAAGGCGGTGTTCCAGCATAGCCACAGTCAAATAACTGAAACAAATAAAAGAATAATGTCTGGCCTTGTGCCTATGCTAGTTGTTGTTACTATTATTACTTTAATGTTA
Source organism: Octopus bimaculoides (assembly GCF_046866305.1). NCBI lineage: Eukaryota > Metazoa > Mollusca > Cephalopoda > Octopoda > Octopodidae > Octopus > Octopus bimaculoides. Next base: position 163,863,999 of record NC_142929.1, on the reverse strand, counting down.
TTAGAGATTTTTTTTTGGTCTATTTATCAATATGTCACTTTTGTTATTGCTGATCTTAGTCATTTCACTCAATATAACACCTCTTGTTGCTTTTTCCTTATTTTGCCTTGGTACTGTCCCTAACATTTCAAGCTCTTGAAAGAAATTAATAGCTATCATCATTTAACGTCTATTTTCTATGCTGGCATGAGTTGAATGGTTTGAGAGGAGCTGGCATGGTTGGGGTCCACACCAGGCTCCATTGCTTGTTCTAGCATGGTTTCTGTGGCTGGATGCCCTTCCTAATGCCAGCCACTTCACAGAGTGTACTGAGTGCTTTTTACATGGCACCAGCACCAATGCTTTTTATGTGGATCCAGCATTGCTATCAATTTTGCTGTGGTAGAAGGGTTTTCTGAGCTGGCAGAATCATTAGCTGGACAAAATGCTTGGTGGTATTTTGCTTGTCACTACATTCTGAGTTCAAATTCTGTCGAGGGCAACTTTGCCGTTCATCCTTTTGGGGTTGATAAATTAAGTACCAGTCAAGTATTGGGGTCAATGTAATCAACTAGTCCCCCCCACCACCACCACTCCGCAAAATTTCAGGCCTTGTGCCTTCAGTAGAAAGGATTATTATTATTACTACTACTACTACTACTACTACTACTACTACTACTAAGGCTGAGAACTGGCAGAATCATTAGCATGCCAAGCATATTGCTTAGTGGAATTTCATTCAAATTCCACAAGGTCAATTTTGAGGTCAATAAAATAAGTACCAGTTGAACACTTGGGTTGATGTAATCGACTTGCCCTCTTCTCAAAAATTGCTGGCCTTGTGCCAAAATTTGAAACTATTATTATTACTAGCATGCTGAATAAAATGCTTAGTGACATTTTGTCCATCTTTATGTTCTGAGTTCAAATTCTGCTGAGGTTGGCTTTGCCTTATCCTATCTGGATCAATAAAATAAGTGCTGGTTGAGCAGTGGCGTCAATATAATCGACTTCCCCTCTCCTTGAAATTGCTGGTTGTGTGCCAAAATTTGAAACCATCATCATCATTATTATTATTATTATTATTATTATTATAAATTAGGCTCTGAGCTAATGGGATTGTTAGAGTGTCAGAAAACTTATTTTCTTCAGACTCATTATAAACCAAGTTCAAATACCGCAAAGGTTGATTTTGCCTTTCATCCATTTGGAATTGATAAAATAAGTACCAGATGAGCATTGGGGTCAATATAATTGACTAGCTCCCTCCTAACAAAATTTCAGGTCTTGAACCTATGGTAGAAAGGATCATCATCATCATAATAATAATAATAAAGATGATGAGCTGGCAGAATCATTAACACACCAGACAAAATGCTTAGTGGCATTACATCCGTCTTTACAGTCGGAGTTCAAATTCCACCAACATTGATTTTTACCTTTCATCCCTTCAGAGTCGGTGAAATAAGTACTAGTTGACTATTGGGGTTGATGTAATTGACTAGTCCCCTACTCCAAAATTTCAGGCCTTGTGTCTATAGTAGAAAGGAATATTATCATTATGTATACCATTACAATTGTCATTACACTAAATTGCTTATTGCATATGGTTGTGCAACATCTGCAGTTCATGCTTAGCTTGATTTTGTTCTATAGGCTGACATCTAAAGGGAAAACAGGGAATCAGTTCCAAAAGGTTACAGAGCTAGAACAAAAACGTTTGAGAAAGTATTTTCTTTATTGTTGTTTAGCTTCTGATAATCTTGATTGATCAAGCACTTGCTTGCAGATATTGCATGTGATTCAGTGATCAATTGTTTTAGATTTCTGTCTACTCGAGGATCAGAAGTCTCTACATGGTGTTTTGACATGCTATAATGGTAACCAAATTTCCCTCACACCATACCTTAAAAATAAACGACACATAGCCAGTGCAGTCTTGTATACATTAAGTTCGAAAAGAAAATTTAAACAAATGAAGGAAAATTAAAGCAGAAAATACTTGCAGAGGAGTTTGCTGGGTAAGAAACATCAGAAAATAGTAGATGGGGTACACAATTTAGAAGAGGAGGAGGAGGGACAGAACAGCAGAAAAAGAAAACAGCATGTTTGTGGGCCACTGAATGGAGACACTGATTGGTCAATTACCTTAGCCTTAGAGTGTTTCTGCAGCAATAGCACTACTCCAGGCATTATGTAACCCACACTCCCAATAACTTCTACCTTAAGCTGTAACCCAACAGTGATAAACAAACCAAAACAAAACAAAATAAACAAACAAAAATATAAAACTTGCAAAATATAACCATCACTTTTCACCCTTGACTGATTAAAAAACAATCATGCTTCAATGGATTGACTTTAAATGAAGCGGAAGACTGGACTTTCTAAATATTATGCCTGGCCTTGGCATCCTGTTTAGGCAGTATTGTAAATATTGGCTATTTCATTGAAAGGAACCACAGTTTCAGTAATTATCTTTCTCTTTCTCTCTGTGTAAAGAAAACTAATGTAATAAAATTTTATTTTTGCTTTTAATTATTCAGGGTACAGAGTTTTCTTTTTATTATTAATATATATATATATGCTTAAGCTTAAGGAGCAGTGGTAATGACCTCTGCAAGCCTTCGAAAACTTGTGAGATCAGTTGATGTTTAGTAAGCTACAAAAAAAAAAAAAAAAAAAAAAACTGGAAGGAAGAGAAGTCCGTAAATAGTAGTGGTATGCACAAGCTAATTCAAGAGTAGAAACAGAAACAGCATCAATAGAATAGACAGAGAGGTGACAGGACATATATGGTAATGTGTTGATTAGTGAAATTTGGCAAATTGGATAGTTTTTAATTATCATTATTATTATTATTATGATCATTATTAAGGTGGCGAGCTGGCAGAATCATTAGCACACCGGATGAAATTCCGCCGGGGTCGACCTTTGCCTTTCATCCTTTTGGGGTTGATTAAACAAATACCAGTTACGCACTGGAGTCGATGTAATCAACTTAATCTCTTCCCCCAAATTTGAGGCATTGTGCTTCCAGTAGAAAGGATTATTATTATTATTATTTATTGAAAGGTTGGATTCTTGTATGTGCACTAGCAACAGAGTTATCTAGATGTAGGAGAGGAGGTGTGCTTTGGAGCTTTGTAGAAAACCACTACTTCATCATGATTCAGAAGAAAAGGCCCATCTTAGAGTTTTACCTATATCATGGATGGGGGTTCAGCAGAAAAGATCAAAATTTGTGAAACCAAGTATTTGTAGGGAATTTTCCAGTTTTTTGTTGTTGTTTTTTTTTTTTCAAGTGTTTGTTACCCAAAATTTGAGAAAGGAAAGTACAAGATTGTTTCTTTGGTATATGCAATAACTGTCTTGTGATTCTGTTGTGATTGTTATGGCCCTTTAGAGGATGTTTTTGAGATCTTTGTTCATGGCTGAGGTGTAGGGTTGAGAGAGATATTTCAGCTGTGTGAGTGGAGAATGACAACGAACAGGTTTGTTCATGTACAAAAAGAGAAGAATAGCATGTGTAACAAAAAGGAAGGACGTGAGGGGCACAACCAAACAACGAGGCACACAAAGACAAGGAACCCATAAATCAGATTGGCTACAAACTTCACACGCAAAGAGCAGTTAAACGCTTTGTTGATGTCAAGAGTAACAAACTTACACAAGGGTGTAGAACTGCTAGTGAATGGCAAAGTATACCAAGTTCCCATAACCTGGAGGTCACTGATGAGGAGAAGGAATGCTGGAGAAAGTCATTGTCAATAAATGTTCCTTTCGTTTTTGAGATGATGGAAGTGAAACCTTTTAGTTGATAGCTGGCAGAATCTTTATAAAGAATGGGATGCAGCGAGAGAAAAGGGTTAAACAGTTTGGAAAGGAAAGAGAACTGTTTAAGGGTAATGGAAGAGATTGGCAGGGGCAGTAGCCCTGCTCATTTGAAGTGACTAGAGGTGTTTCACACTTGGTTTGCATGTGCCCAACTCCCCCAAATCCCCCATTTTTAAAAAATTACTTTACACCGAACACATTCAAAATTATTATCCCTTAACTGCAACACCCTGGAACTCACTTCCTGTCTACATTCTCCCTACAACATCAATCTGCAGAAATTCTGGTTCAATTTCGTAAGTTTCATAATGACCACAAATATCATCAGTTCTGGTCCTTCTCATGCAGACTAAAATATATTAATGACCAAAAATATAAAAAGATGGCTGCAGTAAGGATTGAACTATGTGATCTAACATCATGCCATATATAGTTATTGCTCCTTTTCTAATTTTTGATAATCTAGAGACCAATAAAGATTAGAAACCACAAGTAATTCAAAAATAATATATTGATTTCTTACATAGGTACAAAGACTCAAGTGCAGTAAATAGTGGTATAGTTGGTTAGGGCAACCTAAGTACTCAACTGGTCTATATTTTATGAACCTTGGAAAGATGTAAAACAGAGTTAACCTCAGCAAGATTTGAGCTCACAGTGTAAAGGTATGCCGCAGGCAACATATTAACAAAACATCTATCAACATTAATTTTGGTGTAGCTATATATGTCAGTTTCAAAAAGAAGACTAGCAGACAGATACACACTTCATAGTGGTCTAAAATTCATTGTACTCCAGTGGAATTGTACTTATGCTTGTGTACTTTAAGTCACTATCATAACTCTTCTATAGTTTAGTTATTTGGTTTCAACACAAAATCTCAAGTAATACCACTTTCCAGACAAATACAACTCTGAAATAAAATATTTGTACAAGAGCTTCTTTAATGATGCTATGGAAACATTGGATTGATGGTTTAACAAGTACCATGAAGATATATCAGTCTAATGATTTAAAGGTACCATGGATGCTTGCGGAACTGATAGGACATGAAGATTTATCAGAAAACTGACAGTGCCATGAGGAAATACCAAGAAACTAATGCCAGATAATCAGAAATGATGTGACAGAGAAAATATAGTACAGATATTGCAGTATGAAGCGCACCCACCTAATGAAACAATTGATGACTCAATGACCAATGAGGGAATCTCTATGTGATCACTTGACCTGTTATAGTAATACGGCCATATCTTCTTCAAATTACAGCCTACAATCTTTAAGAATTATACTCTAGAGATTATAGTTCTTGATAAACACAAGGGAAAGTTACAGTTGGATCATCTTTCAATACAATCTTCTTGATCAGGGATGACCTGAGGCTAAACAACGACTGATAACTCAAAATGCCAAAGCATGTACACTGAAATTGTGTAATGAAACTATATAGTTCATTGTAGTTGTTAATGATGATAGTGGTGGTGGTGGTTGTCATAATTATTGTTTTTATATCCACTTTTTCATGCTTGCATTGGTTAGACAGAATTTGTTGAGGCACATTTTCTACAACCAGATATTGCTAGCCTTTACTTATTCCAAGCAAGGTAAGACTTCACTAGCCTAGCAATCAACAAAACAGCCCAAATATAGTCACAAGTTTCTTTTCTTTTCTGTTTCTTTCTGGTTTTTGACAATGGTCACACAACATGTCAAGACATGTCAAAAAGCTCAAACATGCTTTCTTAGTTGACTTTAAGCACATGACACCACCTGTAGTTGATAGTGAAGCTGTTGTTTTGTTTATGAACCATTCTACTGAAATCATTATTGTTGGTGTTGTTGCTGTTACGGGTGGACAATACCACTAAGTTGTTGAATACAACAAATATTGATATATTAATAATATTACCTATATAGCTTCAATATTTTACAGTATAATGTATTTTTAGGTTGAAACAGTTTTGTAGAGAAGTAAAACTTAGTGAGATACAGATCAAGTTCTTTACTGCATAGAAGTGGTACTGTATTTAACCATGATTTTGGATTTTTAAAAAGATTCGACACTGTACATGCTGTAGCATAGTTGGGGTGTGTGTGCTTGAGATGGTGCTTTTATGGGAGGAGCACATTTTTAATTAGTGTATATGCCTGTAAAGGGGGTGGGCCAAACTCAAGGGCTGCCCCAGACAGCACACAATCTAGCTACATTGCTGTACATATGGCTCTGTGTGTGTGTGTGTGTGTGTGTGTGTGTGTGTGTGTGTGTGTGTGTGTGTGTGCGTGTAAACATACTAATGCTTTTAAACATTTTCCTGTTGTATTAGGGTTCTAATAATTAATATCTTAATATTTGTCAAGCTAACACCAATACACAAATTAATTCACCTTTGTACCAGCTGAGAGCTATTTTATATATAAATATGAGTTGTCTGTATTAGACTTTCACACCAGTAGAATAAAAAAAAAACACTTTACAGTAGGTTCAATACCTGTACACTGCTACAGAGTACTTGGGGGGGGGGGGGGTCTATGTACTAAGTTCTATCTATCAGAAAGTACCTATTTAGGTTTCAAATACATAAATATTCTTTGGTACAAATATTTTAGAACAAATAGTGTTAACAAAAGAAAGTACAAATGAAACAATTAATGATGCTTATACCGCTGTAACAATGACATTTTAGCAATTTTGGGAGACAAAATATTAAAATGTCTTCAGCAGGAGTCTAACTCAAACTGCTAATCCATTATAAGTGACCTATTAAGTCATCTCTTTCTCTTTTGGCTGCCAGGTGAGACAAGTGGTGAGTCTGTCATCTTGTTTCCTGTCACACAAACAGGAATTAATGCCTCATCTTAAAACTAAAAGTTTTATTAAATTTTTTTTTAAAGCTAATATTTCAAACTACTAGCATGTATGAAATGGCTTATTTGTTGAAACAACCGTTTTTACAGCTAGATGGCATCTTTCCTAACACTAACCCCTCAACTGTAGACTGGAGAAAGGAACCTAGTTATTGTCTTGGCACAGGCTAGCTAAGGTAAGCCTTGATATTTTTGACCAAAAATATTATATTCTTTTTTTTTTTCTTTTGTTTTTTTTTTTTGTTTTTTGCTGTTCTCCCCTCCAGGCATAACCTGTCTAATACTACATTATCTTATTAAGTCTTAGATGTTTTTTCTGAGATACTAGAGCATGATTTGAGAGAAAATTTGGCTGCAGTTTCTAGTACATAAAGTGACCAGGTATTTGGTATATATTTTGGGTGTTTGCTCTGTTCAAGAACCTGGATCAAGAACAGTTTACTTTGTTGCTGTTGTATGTATATGTGTATGCTTATGAATGTAGAAAGAGAGACAACACTGGTTACAGAGATCAGTCACTTCTTAGTTGTATAATACATATACCCAAAATTTATAGAGATCAATAAAAGCACACTATAAACCTAAGTTTACTAAATAAGATAAGTAATACTGTATTAAAAGTAAGGGTCTTGTTGATATTGTATCGAAGGTAAGCTGCTTCAGCTGAAACTATTAATTATATTTACATTGTTAATAGGTGAAATTACCAGATTATCAAATATGATAAGATATTAAACCTCCAGGAAAAATGTAAGTTAACTGCAATTCCATCAGATACGATCAAGCATTACACTACCACTAAATAAAATATGACATTACCATCAAATAAGATCAGATATTACACTATCATCAAGTATGATGTTACAGTTATTAAATGATCTGATATTACACTGTTACTAAAGGTGATTAGATATCAAACTTTTATTAAAATAAGATGTTGCATTACTTTAAAAGTAAAGATATTAGACTACCATTAAATATGACAATATATTACACCACCATCAGTTAAGCTAAGACATTATGCTATCATTAAGCTATTACTGAATACAAGTTAAATACTTATGCAAGGGTTAAATTAACACTACTTGAGAAAGGTATAAATACACAAACTGCAACTTCCATATTTCTAGTCACCAACTAATGATACATAATTATTATACTTATTATTATACTTATTTATTATCACAAAAATATTAATATCCAAATAAGTATAATAATGGAAATATCAGTTAAAAGTAAATTTGTTCACATCTGTAATAATAACTAAATTAATTAATTGTTTCAAAATGATTCCTAACATAAGCACAAGTCTTCAAATTTGGTCTGAGGGAACAGCTGATTAGGTGATACTTCAGTTTATGCCAGGAATAGACTTTATTAACACTGGAGGGATAAAAGTCAGAATTGAACTTAGAACTGTTATGGGACATAGCGAAATGTTGCAGAACATTTTCTGTCTGTTGCTTCATCAATTCCACCCACTACCTACCTACCTACCTCACTGAAGATGTTAGGAACCCTAATAACTGAGCTTTTTGATGGTATCTTTGTGATGGTAGGGTCGCTTACACTTTGGAAGGAAAACGTTAACGAAATATTTCTAGCAAAAGCAGATTGAAAATAAATCAAGGGTTTAATACAGTAAATGACTTTAGCAAGGAAGAGATGTAAAATGAAAGTGTATGCATTGTAAATAACTTAAGTAGGATAATATGATGAAGTTTAAACATATTCAGTGTAAACTGACACCAAAATGTAACGAAGCTTGAAACTGAAAACATGGCAATGACATGTTTACTACTGAAGACTAAACAATCACAAAGGTTTGTATAACCAAAGTAATTTTATTGAGCATCCAAAAGGTATCCTGAAAAACAGATTACATGAATTATCTGAGCCTCAAGAAAACAACATAAGACAGTTAAAAACTTAAGAAATGAATCACAACATAAGTTCAACCTCATACATAAATAAAGATACAAAGATTTTATAAAGATAGATTGATTATTCATTTTGTTGGGATTAGATTCAAATAGATATGTATCTTATAGGAACAGTTTAAAATTACATCAGGAGAAAAAGTCTGTAAGAATCCACATTTACACTGAGACCTGTATGTGAGTCATATAAAATCTTATATTATATGCCTGAATCACTTACAAAATTTAATAACTACTGGACCAGATGTTCTTGATAATATGAAGGAGAAAATATCTTCCTATCTTTGGATAGTTTGTGTGTGTGTGTGTGTGTGTGTGTGTGTGTGTGTGTGTGTGCAAATATGCACACATGCGCATATGTGCACACACACACACACATAGATATGTGCATGTACACTCATGTATGTTGATTAAGATGAGTATGTTAACAGTAATGAATCAAACTTTCTGTATGTTTATCTACATAAGTATGAGAAGAAAATCGTGTGTGTGTGTGTCTGTGTATATATACACATACACTTAAAAGATTTTAAGGTGATATTTACTTCACAATTACAACAGTTGACTAACTTTAAAGAATAAACCTTTAGAATAGTCTTATCTAATGTATCAAAATTCCAAAAATAAGAAAATACCTGTTTTCTCCAACATAAGGACTGTCTATAGCAGAGCATTTTCTTACCAATGCATAGAACTGTAATTTGTCTGAGGCAGGATCTCCTCCTGTTGCTCCTTGTACAAGTATTACATTACCGCCCAACTTCATTCCTTTATCTTTAGAATACTACAGTTTAAGATATTTTTTTTACATACAGTCCATGTTGTAGTAAATTTTCCTTGAACAGTAAAATAAATCTTGGAATTGAAATCTAGTAAAATAACTGCAGCAAATCATGCCTAGAAAGATCCCAAAATACTGCATAGCAGATATTTAGGCTTATAATAGCTGCTTGTGGATGCATGATAGAGACAGGAAGAAAATCAACTATGGATGTGATCAGATGCTAGAATGTAGTCCCTGGTATTGCCTGACAGACTCTTTAGATATCAATCTACTATCTTCTCCCCTTCCCCTTGTTCCCTCCCTGACTTTACACACTCAACATTAATTGGTGGGTCCATTGTCCTATAGACAGAGATAATGTTGTCATACACTGACTGCACCAGTAGTAGCAGCAGCAGCAGCTGCTACTGCAGTAAGGAGAAAGTGGGGAAAGAAGGGAAGATAAGGGAATTATCAGAAGTTTTATATTAAGCCCTATCCAAAAGCAATGATGAAGGCTCAAGAAATCTCATGTAAAAGGTGATCAACACAACACTAGTAATTAATACTTTGTAAATATTCAAATTACTTATATCTTCACTGATCCTATAGACAATGTCACATTACTCCAGTGAGTATTATTGTTCACAAGGTCTATCTATTCCTGTAAACATGGTCTGTCTACTTTTGTACATACACCAGTGTACAAGGTCAGGAGAAATAAAGTTAAATCAATGGAGTAATTGTGCCTAGAGAAACAGGGAATATGTAGTGCATGGAACATTATTATACAGTGGTGTACTGTAGTTAGTGAAACATTATTATAGTCATGTATTGCAGATGGTGAAACATTATTATACAGGGATGTGATGTGGTTGGTAAAACATTTTATAGTGATGTATAAAGCAACAAATTGGCTAAATCACTAGCATACCAGACAAAATGCACAGCAGCTTTTTTTACTAGCTGTAACTTCTAAGTTTAAATTCCACAGGGGTTGACTTTGCCTTTCATCTTTGCTGAGTTGATAAAATATGTACCAGTCAAGGACTGGGGTCAATATAATCAACTAGCCCACTCCCCCAAAATTTCAAGCCTTGTGCCTATAGAAGAAAAGATTATATAGCATATACTGTGATTAGTGAAGCATTATTATACTGTGATGTATTATGTTTGGTGAAACAATATTATACATAGGTGTACTATGGTTAATGAAACATTATTATACATAACAATATTGTAGATAGTTGAACATATTGTTTAACCATAAAGCAGTTATGAATTCAGCAAGGAATTTAGTACATATATAGGTGCCTGCCAGGAGTATGTTCTTAGCTTCCTTCTTGTTTGTTATTGCTATCCAGTCCATAACAGGAGTTTAAGACTGGCATTCATGGAAACTTATGTATGTTGATAACCAAGTTCTCATACTTCTATTGAAGTAGAGAAGAAATTATAGATGTGAAAGCTAGGTCTCAAATCTATAGGTGACCATTTGGTAAATAGCTATGCTCATCAGAAAAGAAGTTCGTAAAAACTTTATATTGTGTATGTAATGTAAATTGTGGAGATGCAATGGTATCTCTGACAAGCTGATAAATAAGAATTCTTTTTTTATTTTTTATGTAGTACATACATAGTAGTAGTTAGCAATAAGGCCTATGAAATTAATATTTCCGATGCCTGGAAAATTCTCAGGAATTAGATGACAGCATCAGTTACTTAGGTGAGCTAATTAACAGTAGAGATGACTATTCTGAAATCATGATAGCCAGAATAAACTATTACCTTCACCACAAGGAATTTTTTCCCCAAGTGAAGAGGAGATTGTATGACCCTTGTACATGAAGTGTGATACTGCATATGTAGCAAAACATGAGTGCTAATGAGAACGATATGTGAAACAGGGGAAAAAAAAAAAAAATAATAATGTAAGCATGTTCAGCTGGATATGTAATGTTAGTCTGCATAAATGATGTAGCACAAACGAGCTGGTGAAGAAAGAACTAGGTATCACAGAAATCAGTGTGCAAGAGAGGAAACTGGGCTTATATGGACATGTGATGTTTATACACGAAGACAAATGGATAAAGATGTGTCAAGTGGGACAAGAGGTAAAACATGCTAAGAAGTGGTGACAGCTGATTTAAAGAAGCTGAGCTTCACAAAGAAAATGACAAGAAACTGCAATAAGTGGTGAGGTGCAATGTTGGGGAAAATCTATCCAACCTATGCTAGCATGGAAAACAGACAGCTGCTGCTGCTGATGATGATGATGATTGCGTACTACGATTACTTAAAATTTTTTATACAGTTGTCTATTGTGACTACTGAATCATTATCATGCAATAGTATACTGTATTTAGTAAAATGGGTGTGCTAAACATTCTTATTAAATATAAATATTATCTTGTAAAATGCCATATATTTAGATGATAGCAAATTATGTTATAACATTTTTTATATATACATCTTTTATCTTTTACTTTCTTTCCAGTCATCAGACTGCAGCACCATCTTGAAGAATTTTAGTCGAACGAATCAAGCCCAGTATTTTTTCTTTTTAAATGACTGATACTTATTCTACCGGTTTCTCTTGCCAAAACACTAAGTTACAGGAATGTTAAAACATATCTCCAGAGGTCTCGGTCTTTCGTCATTGCCTCTGTGAGGCCCAACGTTCGAAGATCATGCTTGACCACTTCATCCCATGTCTTCCTGGGTCTACCTCTACTCCGGATTCCTTCAACTGTTTGGGAGTGGCACTTCATCACTCATCTCTCCTCATCCATCCATAGTACATGACCATACCAGTGCAAACATCTCTCTTGCACGCCACATCCGATGCTTCTTATGTCCAACATTTCTCTCAGGGCGCTTACACTCTGTCGTGTGTGCACACTGACATTACACATCCAGCGGATCATACTAGCTTCATTTCTTTCGAGCCTACGCATGTCTTCCGCAGTCATGGCCCATGTTTCACTGCGGTGAAGCATGGCAGTTTGCACACATGCATTATACAATCTAACTTTCACTCTGAGCGAGAGGCCTTTTGTCACCAGTAAGGGTAGAAGCTTTCTAAACTTTGCCCAGGCTATTCTTATTCTAGTGGCAACACTCTCTGAGCATCCATCCCCACTACTAACTTGGTCACCTAGGTAGCAGAAGCTATCAACTACTTCTAGTTTCTACCCCTGGAATGTAATGGAATCTGTTTTCAGAGCATCTGTGGTGTTTATTGCCCCTGTGCATCTGCCGCACACAAAAGCTATCTTCTCGGTTAATCTTCCTTTGATGTTGCTGCACCTCTTATGTGTCCATAGCTTACACTGAGTACATCTTATGGAGTTTCTACCAACACCTTTTTCTATATATATATATATACAAATATATATATATACAATGGGCTTCTTTCAGTTTCCATCTACTAAATCCACTCACAAGGCCTTGGTTGGCCCAAGACTATAAAAGAAGACACTTGCCCAAGGTGTTATGCAGTGGGACTCAACCCGGAACCATGTGGTTGGGAAGCAAGCTTCTTACCACACAGCCTTGCCTGCACCAAGAAATACTTTATATATATATATATATATATATATATGACTGGCCTTCGTGCAGGTGACACGTAAAAGCACCCACTACACTCTCTGAGTGGTTGGCGTTAGGAAGGGCATCCAGCTGTAGAAACTCTGCCAAATCAGACTGGAGCCTGGTGTTGCCATCCGGTTTCACCAGTCCTCAGTCAAATCGTCCAACCCATGCTAGCATGGAAAGCGGACGTTTAACGATGATGATGATGATGATGATGATATATAAATCCCATTCTGTCAGTTTTTTATGTGCTTATAACTCAAGTATTGTTCATCTGATTGCACTGAAATTATAAAATGGATATGAGAGAGCGGGACGTTCCGTAATCTAAAAAGATCCTCAAAATTGTCAGTTTCAAAGTGAGAATCACTATTTTTGTAATGTCTGCCTGTCTATCAGATGATTAAAACTTCCATTTTTATTTGTCAAGTATAGACATCTGTGTAAATTTCCATGTTTTCACATTGTCACCAAATGAAACAAAAAATGGAGACAGTGTTTATATCTGTCATAAACAAAATGTTCCATCCTATCCCTAAGTGGTTTCATGGCATGTGAAGACCAATGGAATAAACACATGAAACACAAGTAAAGATTAGTAACAGAAAGAGCAACCGGTTTTTGAAAACTATTTCGATAACTTTCATCAAACCCATTAGCATAGAGAAAGTAGATATAAAAAAGGTAGTGGTAGCAGTGGCGATGGCAGTGGAGGTGGTGGTGAATTGTTGCGTTTTCAACATCACCCAGTGTTGTAGAAGCAAATATGCAATTCAGCTACCAAACAATTTTACTTAGATGATGTATGAATGGGTTTCAAGTCAAACCACTAGTACTAAACGTACTGAGTGTGCATGCACTGTTATTTAATCCTTCCTTCATTGAAAGACTATACTAGAAACCCTCTAAATATTTGCCTGTTATTCAAATTATTAAACATGAAATTGGAACTGAAATCCTTTCAAAGTGCAAAGTTATTGAATACTACCTTTTGTCAATATATTTTAATTTGACTTATCAGCACTTTCAACACTTTAATTAACTCAATATGCTACTAATAGTAGAATGAAATCAATAAAGAAAAACATTTTATATATATATATTTATATATTTCTGCAAATATTTAAAAATTGATATCGAGAAATTAGTTTTTAGCTATTTCTCGCAGTATCCTTTAAATATTTTCAAAATATAATATTCATTTTGTAACAGAATCTGAAAGCATATTCAGGCACCAGTATTTTATCTGAAAAAATATTTAGGCACCAGTATTTTACAAGGGTTTAACTTCCTTTAATAACATTGATCAGCCAATAATACTGACTGAAATGATGGCAGTTATTAACTCTTCTAATTTCGTGAAAGCAACTAAATCCAAGATTCCAAAAATATACATTTATTCATTATGTAATATCATTTAGATTAAACTAAGCCTCTTAGAAATATAATTCTTCACTGTCATCATCATCATTGCCATTATCCTCATTATCTTTTGGCTTAAAATCAGCTGACATGAAATGAGCCTGTATTACTATTTCCAGACTTCTCAATCCTGACTCATCTGATTTGATCAGTCCTAACAATGACTGACTTACCAAATGCTGTCTTCTACAAACTACTACAGGAACCATCCACACTCTAGCATCTTTTATCCATTCATATTACATATTCATACTAAAGCCAAAAGGAAGCTTTTTCATGGTCACTCAACATGCTAAAAATAGTAATCAAATCCATCTCCTTTAATTCATATGCTACCATCTTAAAAAAACAACACATTGGATAATGCAGTCCAAGATACACTATGTCCAAATAAAGATAGAATGGTTATGACAAGGCAACATTAATCACAGGTCTACTTATTACTTTACCTCCATGGACCAACAACCCCAGTTTCCAATTATTCTCTCTCAAATCACTGACACTCAAACCTGCACACTTTAATAAGCTGGTCAATTCATTCTTCTCCATCTGCTGTAAAGACTCAGTCACAGTCCATTACCCTTATTTGTATTTTTTTATTTTGTATTTTTTATACAGTTTACTCCTAACATAAGGAGATGGAAACCTTAGGTTTTCAATAAAGGCAGCAATTCTCAAAACTTCTGCCTTGAATTCTAGATATTGCTCTATCAATAACTTCATTTTCAACTGTAATTATATCACTGCTATACAAAATATATTTGTAGATTTTAACCAACTGATGCAAATACCTTGTTTTATATATAAATTTCAATACAATAATATACAATGGACAGAAAAAGAATAATCAGTTGGATTAGTTTCAGTCTTGTGTTGAGATTATATAAACAACTGCTATGGCCTCTATATTTGTCAGTTTACATAGGTTACTAATAAAACAATACAAATACTTCAAACAGGGGGTCTCAACACAATCATTCAGCCAGTTAGAAACAACAGTTACATCTCCCTCAAGCTACACCTGACTATCTTAAAAAATTTAAAAAAAAAAAGAGAGAGAGGGATACAATTTAAGACCTGATAATCATAAAGACAGGATGGTCATGGATGTGACATCTTTGATCATCACTCTGCTTAACAAAGGCTGAACTGAGACAATAACAATTTTGACATACCAATTATCTACTGGGGTTGATTTTGTTTATTGGTCCCCTTTACAAAAGAATGTGCAGTAATAACTGAGGCAGAATCATTACAACATAAAACGAAATGCTTACAGTATTTGTTCTAGTTCATTACATTCCAAGTTCAAATTTGGCCAATGCAAAGTTTGCCATCCATCTTTTTGAATGGAAGGCTAAGTTGGTAATATAATACCAGTAGAGTATTGGATCAATTTAATTGGCTAACCATCTACCCTTTAAAATTTGTAGCCCTGTACCTATGTTAGAATTTATCATTATCCTGATTAAATCAGAGATAGAATGGTAGCACGCAAGCTCTCTGAAAGGGATAAGATTGATATAGTTAATGTTCAACCTGAATTTCAATAAGTTGATGTTCATAGCAAAAAGACGACAGAGAGGGCAACTCCAACCAAATGTGGTTCTGAAGAGAAAGAAGTGAGCAAAGTATTTAGTGCAGAGTTTAGGAGGTGAAACAGTTGAGAACAGACGGTGCCACATTAGCTTAGATGAAAAGAAGCTAATATAGTAATGGTATGAAACAGAACAAAGAAACAATGCATCTGTGATCAGTGGTTGCAAATATAAGTCTTTATCAATCCACAGAGATAGGCATATATTTGAATAACTGTGCATGTGTCCATAACAGTTGCATATTCCCAGATATAAGTACTTTCAAACTATGATATTAATCTTAAAATATGATGGAGGTGGTGATGGGCCATGTTACAACCTCCATAATATTAGCAGGTATACATTTACTGCCTGTGCAACTGAACAATCATTGGGAGTATTTCATTATGGTTATCATTATGACTTAACTGTTGCTAAGCCTGAACATCACTAAAACTGTGTGAGAAAACAGACATGAGAGACAATGTTAAAGAATTAAAAATAAACAAACAAAACAAATAAATAAACTGGCATAATCTATGTTCTTCTGTATATTATTAAATATCTATTGTAAAACAACAATTTGATAGTATCACAGTTTGTTTTAAGGATTAAGATATTTCCTGTTTATTTCATAAGAATTAGCAAGACATTTTTGAATATTTTTCTGCCTAGTTGGTCAACTTTTCTTAATCCAGATTTCCTAACAAGTTCTACTGACTTCATGGTTGAGTGGTTAATGGTAAGATTATCTGACTGTAAAAAGAAAATTGTTTCAACACAAAAACCACTTTAGCTATAAAATTGTAGCTTGTTTTGGCTACCATGATCTAAAGTCATGTCAATGTTAAACAGTATCTAAGAAAGAGAAGAAAAGAGCTTACTTCAGATTACATGTTTTTTTTTTTTTTTTGGCAGGGGAGGTGCATCAAATTACCCCTAGCCAAGCAGATATATGATCAAAGACAATCTAGCCATAACCATCACATCCTTTTTTCAAGCACTACATATGTGGAACTAGAGTATTCAATACTTCTATTTACAGGGCTGTAGGGTGTGATTTGAGCAAGATTTTGCTGCTATTTGAACAGGCCAAGAGATCACAAAGAGGTTCTTTCTCTTTGGCTCAATTATACCTATATAGCCAGATATGCCATTACTTACATATTATATCTCTAACAGTGACAAGAAGCCAGTAACAATGATTTAATATGTAATAATGATCTTTATACATAAGATATGTATAAGAGATGTAGTCCCATCTTACCTTCTATCATGTAAAATTCTTGTCATTCATGGTGAAATTGGAATGAATAACAGTAATAAGCCATAGTAATTGCTAGAGTTTCTTTTTTGAATAATATCTTAGATTTAAAACTAAATTAGATACCATGCTTAACAAGCCAGAACATGGTGTGAGAGCATTAAGATTAAATGTAAGTATAAATAGTCATAAGTAGCTTAATTATTTAATCAAAATGTTCAGATAAGATCCCATAACTTATCAAAGAGATCAAATGCTACTGTAAAAGAATAACAACTACAAAAAAACTCAGTAATATAATAATAATAATAATAATAATAATAATAATAATAATAATAATAATAATAATAATAATAATAATAATAATAATAATAATTTAAGGACTTCTGGAAGAAAAAGAAATAAGAAATCAACAGTTTTCTGCAGTAAGAACACTAAAGTTATAATAGAATTGTGCAGGATCACTGCAGATGCAGCTGTTTCCAAAGAAAAATGATCTATTTAGTAACAATGAGAGCAAAGCTATGCTGACAGTCTGCCTGTCCCATCACCTGTATCAAACTGAACATCACCTGTGTATAATGGAATGCTTGCAGCAACTCCAGGCAGAGAATCAATAATCCCAAGAGTTTGTTATTTGCTCTTACCCTCCCAACACTAATTGACATCAAATATTTTGCAAGATAATTCTTCCATTTTTAATTAACCCCACTACCACTTAAAGAAAACAACTAAAAACAAAAATGTTAACTATACTGTAAATACAGCATACTAAAGAAGAAAAGATTTTCTTCATTCTTTTTTAATGAAATGCAATTTAAAGAAATTTAATGCATGTACTAAGAAACCATTAGAGAGAGCCTCTACACATTTGCTCAACCTGCTAGAAATAGTAGCCAAATCTCCCTCCATCTTGAAAATGGAATGAGGAATAACATGGATAGAACTATGCAGTCTTAGAAACAATATGCTAGAAATATAATTCAGACTGTATCTGGTTAAAGGTCTGTTCAACTGTTGTTTGACCCTAGTTCAAACAAGAACTACAACAAATGTTGACTTTACAGATTATCTCGAAAAATGGTGTCAGAACATCATTTTTCAAGGTAACTTGGACACATGAAGACTTTCATTTAATTATATCCCAATGTCACAGATTCTAACTCAAACAAGTGCTTCATTGCAATTAAATTATCTCATTAGACTGTAACCTAAAATGGTTTTATCAATGATCAGAAATACAGGATAGTTTGAAATTAGAGTGCTCCCATATTATAGGAAGAAATGACTTAGAAAGATATAGTCAACTGAGGGTCACTATTACCAACATGTCAATTACAATAGCAAGAATCTCTAGCAGATGGTTCTATTTACCATCAAGTTTATTATTAATTTAAATAAACAACAGATGATGGGTTCCATCTATTAATCCTTTAGTGCTCAGATTACTCTGGCAAATATAATGCTTATTCATTCACATTGTTTTAAAATAATTGTGCCTTATCTCATAGCTTCAAGATTTTTATGATGTGATTGTTTATTTTTAGAATGACATTGTAAGGCAGGTGTGAGAAGCTGAATCTGGCTGCTTTGAACATTAAACTGGTAGAATATTTTGGCTGGATATGGCCAGTTTAAATGCCAAAGGGTTAAGATAGAATGGTTAACAGACAGTAATTTCCATCATTACGCCAATAAAGGAAGAATGGTCAATATAAAACCAGTTTCAGTATATCTATTAAAGTATCAAGGGTTAATAGACAAGGTTCCAGCATGTCTAGCATGGTCAACAGATGGTTGACAGAGATAAGAATGGGTAATAGACAGTCAGTTCTACAATTATGTTAATAAAGTAGGAATGATAAAAAAAAAATGGCCAGTTCCATCAGGACTATTACTAAGGTGAGAATAGATGCTTAGTTCTGTTAATATCTATTATTAAGAATGGTTAAGAAATGGTCAGTTCAATGAACTAAAGTAAGAACGATCAATACATGGCAACAATAACTTGTTGAACGATATTGATTTCTTCCATAAACAAATTCTCTAAGGGGGACAGAGGAAAGGAGGGAGAGAACACTTTAAGACATTCAAGCTTTTTCAAAGGAAGTCTTCATCCTCATCATTTAACATCCAATTTTCCATGCTTGCATAGGTCAGACAGAACTTGTCGAGATAGGTTTTCTACAGCCAGATGCCTTTCCTGCAGCCAACCATAGTTTGTTTAAGGGTAATATTTTCTCATATCTAGACATATTTTTCATGGAAAACTGAAACAAACATCACTAGTATGATGATGATGCTCTTTTACAATTATTCAATGATGTCACGACAAAGATACACACACACAAACACACACGCGTGCGCGCGATGGGCTTCTTTTGGTCAACCAATTTATCCTCAGGTTTTGATCAACCTAGGGCTATAGGAGAAGGCACTCGCCTAAAGTACTATGCAGTGGCATTGAACCAGGATCACATGGCTAGGAAGCAAGCTTCTGATCCACACAACCATAGCTGTGCTTTATGCATCATACGATCCTGGGTGGACTTGAACCACCAACCTTTCAGTTAACAACTGTGCCATACAGACTACTAAAAATTTAAATTCAAATTACTTGCATTATTAATTTCTTTTATTATGACTATTGTCACAATACAAAATGGACCAGTTAACATCTTGTTGTAAAACTATGGTTATTGTTACCAATACAAAACTACATTTGTCACCATAGAATAATATCTACTCTTTGGAAACCACAACAATATAAACATCACTTTATTTTATCTTTCTCATGCATCACATGTCCACACTTACGAAGCTGCTATTTAGTCCTAGATTACTCTTGATCATATAAACTGATGAACAAAAGTGACTTTCAATCAAATATATGATACTTAGGACTACATTATTCAATATGTCTTTGTTCTTTAAGAGATGGAGATTTGGTTGCTATTTCTACCAAATCAAGCAACCATGTGGAGGATCTTGCATTGCCTCTCTCCAACTGGTGCATAGTTTTCTACTGCTACTTTACAAATTAAAGATTTATGTTCTATTATGTATGAGTAAATATATTTCATCTTACTACAAAGATTACTTTAGATAAAACCCAGACTTAATGCCAACATCACCAGCTCAAATCTCCTCAGGTTGTCATCAAACTTTTTATACCAGTCAGATGCGCTGAAAGAGATAAACCAATGCTGACCAATGTTTGCATAAATTATCAGTCACCATATTCTGTACATCACAGAATATCCTTAACATGTCTATGTCTAATTCAGGGCAGAGGATAGGAAATATACAGCTTAGAAATTCTAAAGAAATTGAAAATCATGGTATACTATGTTCTTATTACATGTACTTGAATTAGCTTGGTTTTTAAATCAAGGTCATGTATTCTTTGTTCTTTTACTGGTTTCATTCATGGACTATTGTATTACAAAGACAAAACCATCAAAGATACAGCCAGTTATATCAAACCAAGCACTTTATAGGCATTTAGTGACCTTCAATAAAATGAAAGGCAAAATCAATCTGGGCAGGATTTGAGCACAGAATCAACATGTATGTAACCAAAAACAACAGTGAATTCTGTCCACTACCCTGTGGATTCCACCATCCACTGTCCATAATGTGTTTCATTATCATCATCATTTAATGTTCACTTTTCCTTGCTTGCATGAGATAAGAGTTTATTGCAACAGATTTTATACACCCAGATGCCTTTTGTGTCACCAACCTTCACCTGTTTCCAAGCAAGGTAGTATTTCCTTATGATCAGACATGTTCGCACAGAACATTAGAAATAAACGACTCTGCTTGTATGACAGCGACTATTATTTACAACTATCATGTGATGTCAAAACAAAGAAATTCACACATACACATGCACACACATATAGACAACAGGCTTCTTTTAGTTTCCATCTACCAAATCCAATCACAAGGCTTTGGTCAACCCACAGCTATAGTAGAAGGTGCTAACCCAAGGTACCACATGGTGGAGTAAACCTGAAACCTTCTGGTCAGAAAGCAACCTTCTTAAATACGTAGCCACACCTTTATATATGTTGATGTATTTTTATTATACAACAGAACTGAGTTACTGTAAACAACTGATAAAGTGATAATGTTCAAATACTGGAGGATTGTTTCCACACTTCAATATTAGAACACTAAATGCCACTGCTAAGATATAACCTAAATTCACATAATACAGTTAAAATTTATCACTGATATATATAAACAAAGAATGAAGTATTTCCATTGAGAAATCTATTGAAATCATTTAACAATTTATATTTACTCAAATAAAGTTAATGCATAAGAATGTTAGATTAGATACTTTGGCATATTTACTTTCTGAGTCCCAATCTTCTTGACAATGATTTTGATTTTAGTCTTTCTGTGGTTAGGAAAAAAAATACTTCCAGTCAACTACAGGGACCAATCTAAACAACTAAACCCTTCTTAACAATGCATGGCCTTGTGCCTACGATAAGAAGAGGAGAGAGAAACTATACCCTCTCTTAAAATTTGTTGCTTTGTTCTTATTTTAGAAATTATTATTTTCTTGTTATAATTATTATAATTGCTATGTTAATCAAGAAAGTTTTGGAGTTTAAAATTCACCCTACATGTGGCAATGATATCTGTTACTTACTCTCAAGTTTGTCATCAAAGGGTAAAAACAGACATTATTTCAGTGAGAAAAGGAAGAAGATATTTTCAGTAAGAAATGTCATTAAGTACCTAAACTAACCCAAAGTATTTCAGCAACAATGGGAAAAAATGAATACATAAAATTTTTTTTTTAAATCCACAATGAGGGGAAGACGTCCTAAAGTTTTAAATATATAATTGATTAATCAGGTTGCAAATACTCATATTAAAATATATATAGGGATTAATTAACGTTTACACCTACTTTGTTTTGATCAGTTCAATCTCCAATCATTGTCTGATGTCCTATTCCTAGATGTGTACATAGTATCAGATTAGGAACTCTATTTCTTAACTAAGTAATAATATTCTTTAACAATTAGGCTACCAATCAGTTATATGCAAGAACAACACATGAGAAATAGCTGAATTCTTAGCTAAGGGTAATAATAAAGGCATAAGGCCTGAAATTTGTGGGGAAGGAACTAGTTGATTACATAAATCCCAGTGTTTTACTGGTACTAAATTTATCAATCCTGAAAGGACGAAAGGTAAAGTTGACCACGGTGGAATTTGAACTCAGACTGTAGTGATGGGCAAAACACCGCTCAACGTTCCGTCCACCTTGCCACCTAACCTATGGGTAATAATCATTTTCCCTACACAAGTGACACATACGTTATTACTCTTAGTTTAAAAATATAGGTTTTTAGTTCAAATCCAGTCTGGTACTAATTACATCTCCAGTGAAAACTAATCAATATATTGTGTAGATGTAAACACTGAAAAAAGAAAACATTTTCATCTTAAACAATGAACTTATTGGTCGAATTACAATTTAATTAACAAGACATTTTGACAATGATTGGTAGGTTTGTTCACTTATGCATACAAATATATGTAATTTCCTGTGCTGTGATTAGTAAGATCAACAAAAAAAGTAATCCAGCCAGTGAGAGATACAGATCATTTAATACAGGGGTTTTCAAACTGTGGTCCGCGGACCACAGGGGGTCCGCAAGGACAAGACAGGGGATCCGTGGACAGCAAATACTTTTTATGGGCAATTTGATTTTATATATGTTTTTTAATCGAAATCTTTTAATTGACAATAAACCTATTTTGTTAAATACTGTTAAATAAATAAATGTAAAAATATATGTTATTTTAAGCAAATATTTATGTATAAATTTCATAAGCGTTTATAAGGGGGTTCCTAAGGTAAAGCCTGAAATATAAAGGGGTCCGCAAGTCAAAAAGTTTGAAAACCCCTGATTTAATAGACACATTACTTGGAGACACAAGGCATGATATATAAATCTGGTGAATTATAGTGTTTCCACTGCATAAAACTATTAGTAGCTCATATTTAAATACTGTGTATATTAAATGAAACATGTATCTGTGTGTGTGTGTGCACGTGTACACATGTATATGTCTGCATTGTGAGTAAAAATTAAAACTTAACTTACTTGTCCAACAGATTCAAAATGCTCGTGGCTCTTTTGTAAAGCTTTAGCCCTTTGCAAAGTTTTTCCTATAGATGTATTTTTCTTCAGGAAAACATCACCATGGTTATCAAGCCAATCAATCACCTAAAGGAAGCAAACCAAATGCATACATTAAAAAATAAATGTATTCGCAGCTGGAGGTGCATTTTGTTTACATTTTATTTTGTTTTATTGGGTAGTTTTCCTCAATCATTTTTTCAATTATCACAAAGTCTTATATTTATTCCTATTTTCAAAATAAATATATGACTTATATCAAAATCATAGCTTTTAAATTTATATTTCAATTCTAAAAAGATCTTACTGACAATCTATGTCACAATCCAAGACCAAGTTCAAATATATTGGTCAGTTGACTCTCTCTCTCTCTCTCTCTCTCTCTCTCTCCCTCTCTTTCTCTTTCTTTCTCACCTAAAAATACATAAGTCAGAAGAAATGAAGCTGCAGTAAAAACAACTGTACCTGTTTGACGTCTTGCTGAAACAAGCGCAAACCTAACCGCTGGTGCAACTTCACTTTCTTGTTATGCCACAGATGTTCTAAATGACGTTGATGAGCTAGAACCTGGAAGAAACAGAAAAGGATTTATATTTAAGCAAATGGTACAGTGGTTACATTTATACAAGTGCTACAATATTTAGACAAGTGGTACAATATTTAGACATATGGTACAGTATTTAGACATGTGGTACAGTATTTAGACATGTAGTACAGCATTTAGGCAAATGGTACAGTAATTTAAATGTGATCCAATTTTTATTCTTGTGGTACAGTATTTAGGAAAATTGTACAGTAGACATGTGGTACAGTATTTAAATATGATACAGTATTTAGACATGTGGTACAGTATTTAGACATGTGGTACAGTATTTAGACATGTAGTACAGCATTTAGGCAAATGGTACAGTAATTTAAATGTGATCCAATTTTTATTCTTGTGGTACAGTATTTAGGCAAATGGTACAGTATTTAGGCAAATGGTACAGTAGACATGTAGTACAGTATTTAAATATGATACAGTATTTAGACAAGTGGTAAAGTATTGGTTCAATTGCTACATTAATGAATATGAAAAGACCTTGTCATCAGTCAGTTATAGCGTTGATATTTACTAATGTATGCACAATTGATGGAGTAGCCATTTTTGTTTTTTGCCCATTATTCCTCATTCTTTAACTCTTTATTTAAAATAGCTTGAAAACTCACTGTTAAATTAAACACAGATACACACATATACATACACACACACACATATATATATATTCATGGCTTCATCAGGAAAGGAAGAACAGAGTCCGTAACATTTTGCAGAGCCTCTAACATTGCTGCAAGAAAATAAAGGAGAGACCATACCTCCTGGGCTTCTGCAGTAGCAAGTAGTGTGCCAAAACCTGGTTCTAATACTTGCAATAGAGTGAATATCACTATAGGTAGATAAACCCCAGGTCGTGAGCAACAAATTATACCACAGCAACATAGAAGATTGATATCATCGATGTGAATGCCTACATATAAGATGATATCAGAAAGTTCTTAGCAAGCCTACAAAGAATTTGCACCATTATTCTAATAAATTGCGTGTTTCCTATATTATTTTTATTTGAATGATAACAAGTAGGTGAAGAAGTGACAGGAGAGTCATGTGGGAAGAACCAGTGGAAGAGGAAAACAGCAAAAGTGCAGGAGGCTGATCGTGAAGGAAACCCTTCAAAACCATGCAAGCATGGAAAAACTCAGCATGAAGGAGTGGGGAGAGGAGGAGAGGGAGATTAATGATGATGATGACGATGATGATGATTTGGGCACCAACTCCTTCAAAAAAGTCCTCTTGGAAATGTACACAACAATCCCAATGTATCTTCAATGCGGTAAAAGAAATGTTAAAGTCCTTTCCCAAAAGGCTATCTAACAATACTGTTAGCAATTCTACTTGAATTTCATTAACAGTTTTGAATGTTCAATATCATCATCATTACCAAATGTTAAATTTCCTATGCTGGCATGAGTTGGACCTCATTTTGGGAAACAGTTAAGTTACAAAGGAACAAGATGAGTGAATATCATAGTAAAAATCAGAATTCATTCTACTGCTAGGTGGAACAAATACTAATGAACAATGCCCTGAACATGAGGAGAGAAACAATGATGAGCATGAATCTTGTCACAACCTGAATCTGTCATGTTTTCTAAGGTCTGGGTTACTGCAGGCTCTTCTACAACAATGACTGTTGTTTTATGTCTGGATCACAGCTATAAACACAACTTCAATTACCTGTGATGAGTTTAGAGATAAAAGTTATGTTACCCTTCTCACAAACCTCAAGGCATCTTAGGGTGAGTATCAGGACCCTGAGTTGAGGAACGTAGAAAAAACTTTGCAGCAATGTGATGCATATTCAGGCTTTGAGAGAACCAATTGATAGACTCTACAGCTGATTCCAATCATGAGAGAAAACTGATAGTTGGTTCAGCAATGGTCCTCATGGATGAGTTCACAAATTTTAACCATATTTTCTGGTGACTTGTTGATCTGAATGCTCATCATCTTGAACTGACAAAGACTATCCTTGTAACACATATGCTTCTCAAAGATCTATGTTTAATATATAGAATGTTTGCCAGAAGTCTGATGAAGCATTCTGAAGATTTCAGTAACCAATCTGCCAAAATTCACATAAAGCTTGATGCAAGCACATTGCCCAAACTTACTGGTCATGGTAAATGCCAAGAAGCCACTCTGATACATTACAAAATTTTCTATAGTAACTGAACAAAAATAGATTACAGGAGGTTTTTTTTTAAATAATGACTTATAGGCAGACTACTAACGACTATCAGTAGCATACGTCTTCATGGAGAATTATATAATCACAGTATAAGCAAACCAGAAACTTTCAATAATATCCCTCTCTCTCTCTCTCTCTCTACCTGCCTGCCTGCCTGCATGCGTGCGTGTGTGTATGTGTTATGATTCTCATACTAAACAAATTTTGGAAAAATTGAGACAAGTTTCTTTTTTCCCAATCTTGACCTTACAGCAGATGCACTTTTAAAGTTTGCATCTGTAAAGTTGAAGTGTCACTTTTAACTTTAAGTTTTTTTTTCGGGTTTTTTTTTTCTGTTTAGGAAGTAGGAACTTTTACAATGTATTTTAGACAGCAAATCTGATTAAACATTTCTATGAAAAATCAGTGCATATATCTGAGGTTTTATAGCCCATAATTCATGTTAAAACAAGTAATTGACAAATTTTATCACCTATATACATATGCATGTATACTTACATCATGAATAACATCTAGGACATGTCCTGCTGCTTCTGAATAATCAGCCTTGGCTGTAATAGAATTGTTACTACTTGAAGTAACTGGCGTTTGAAGTGTATCCAATAATGCCTTCCCATCAGCACATACCTACAGGATATAAAGGTAAACAGTTAACTAACAGTACTGACATCAATATTAGTAATTTGTAAATGTAAATAGCATACATGTTCAGTAAACAATGGCATAGTTTTTGTGAGATTTTGGTACTGGATAACATTAATCCATGAGCTGATGCAATCTTTTCTTCATTGTTTAAATATTTCTAATTGTATTCTCTGTATGACTAAACCATTTGTTAGAAATAAAGTCACAGAAGGGCTACTACCTTTTGTCAATTTGCCACTTTGAGCTTGACTTTAGGTGGTAAGTTAATCTGAGATTGCATTCATTATATGTAAGGAAAAGACTGACTTTGTAGAACTAAAACTGGAAATAAAATGTTACTCAGCATTTTCCCATGATTATAGCACAAGTTTAGCAATATATTTAGCCTACAGTAATGATGTTTCTCAGCCTTATACTCTTTTGGATCATTATTTATCATAACATAATTTTAATATATTAGATGAGGGTATTTAGGTTAGGCAAATTAGGATGAACAAATTAGCTAACATTATTCTACTTAAAAAAAAAAAAAGAAAAAAAAACTGATGGATTTCAGTACTTACCTCAGCATAGGCTTGGCTGATGGTTTCAATTAATGTCTGGTGTTGTTGTAAGGCTTCCTCTAGGTCTTTAATGGATGATGGAATCTGAGGACTCTCACAGGCTAGCCTCCACTCATGGACTTGAGCAAGATACTGAATTGCATGAATATATATTGAAAGTAAAGTTTGGATAAAAGGAAGAAATAATCAATCACTAAAACTCATTTGAATAAGCAATATAGATAACTCAGTCACTCATGGGGATTTAGCTAGTGAGAATAATGTCAGGTAAGACATGAAATCTTTAAAAAAAAATTCTATAAACAGTAGAGTAGCGTTTTCCAACATTTTGAGGATAGCAACATTTTTGTTTCATTATAATGAGACAGCAAAAAAAAAAAAACCCAGTTTGAAGTAAATCATTGTATAGCAGTAAGAGTAAACAGGCATGGTCAAAATATATAATCTAAGTTTAATTTTAATCTCCAATCGAAGGCAAAAGTATTCTAACTACGGTCACGTTCCAAAATCAGAATGCAAATCGCTGGAGTAGGTAAATGTATTATGCAAGGGAAGTAACAACGGTATAAAAAAATTTAGTTCAGAAAGAATCATTCCCCTTGTAAAAAAATAAATAAATTGGCTCTCAATACATGTGTAGTGTCCTCAAAATAGAATGAGAATTAATCTGGTTAAGCGCAGTATATTATTTTCGGTATATGTTGCTTGACAAAATAATATCTGGGAACTTCAGAATAAATAATGTAAAAAAATTTTCTGAAGATTTGACGTTGCTTTCCAGATCAGATCAACCCTAACTGAACAGACTTCTGAAGAATGAAATTTCAACTGTAAGCTTATTATCAGGTGTGTCATTTTTTTATATATATATTTTTTTAATTTTAGATTGCAGGGTGTAGTTTGATGATTTGGCCGAATAACTCTGTAGAGGGTTGTCCACAGACTCAATACACGTTACTTTGGTGTTGGCCCTTGATAGAGGAGACAGATGTGATTACATAGAGTTGGGAAATGGCTAATGAGTTTAAAAGAAGAGCAACTTCAAGGCAGAAATAGGGTGGATTTTCCGCTCAAATAAGTACTTAAGGTATCCCCATATACAAAGCAACATCAACAAATGAAGGTAAATCTTGTTGAGTTACTACAGAAATCTGCTGAAGTAAGTCAATAATTCACACACTAACAACAAATCAATTCCCAATACATTGACAAAATTCACTATAACTATTTAATATCAAGTAACCAGTTATATTTATCATCAACACAAAACCTCAACACTGTGTTTCAACTATTTTACATAACCAGGTTTAGTTATATTCATCATCACTATAAAATCTATCAAACAGTAGTTCACAGAACACACATATTCCAATTTGTCCAAAAACAGATTTCTTAAAAAATTTCCTGACAAGCCACTTTTATTTAGGTGTGTTTATCCTATCAGCTTCTCTTTGGCTGAAAGGGTAAAAAGGAAAAAAAAAAAAAAACCTCTGATTATAAACATTGGTCAGGTAGGTGATGCTGTGACCTTGGATTAAGACAGCTACCTGAAAACTCTAGTGTTAATCATAACCAATGGAATTATTACATTTTCAAAATAAAATCATAGGCATCAGAAAAACAGTAAGGTTTCTAATGAAGTTTCTTTATCTCTTAGTTCTCAAAGGAATATTTTTCCCCCTAAACCCCAGTAAGTTAAAGTAAAAGGTTAAACAAAATAGAAAAGTTCAGTTTGCTAACCTGTTCTGCACGTTTATGAAAAATCACAGACATACTAAGGACAGTGCTACGATCATCAACAGCTGCTGCTAAAGTCTTCCAATCCCTCTCCAGTTTGCTGGCCTGTTGGCGGATTTCATTGGCACCATAATGACCAGTATCACACAGCCGCTGAGCAACACCTAAGATGCGGTTAATATTCATGTACATGTCCTTTAAAAAAGAAAAATGAGACAAATATTAACAAGTAAACAAAAAGTTTTACAAATATATAAAAAGCTTATTTAGAATTAAGTAATAAGCTAATAACTGAACAGATATGAAAGCCAGGTTAATCCATTTTAACAAGAACCAATATAAACTTTTAAATAAAGAGTTATAATAGTTATAAGCTGATAGTTCTAATTATATAATGAACAATGATAGAATCCCCATGGAATAACTCTACACAACTTTTCTTACATTTTGAAAATAAAGGTATAAAAAAAACTGAAAATAATAGTTTACAAAATGTAATCTAAATTTTAAATCATATAAATAATTTAAAGATAAATGAATAATCAACTTGTCAATTAAATTTTTTTTTTTTTTAACAACTTCTCTATTATAACATTTTCAAATGCTTTATGGTGGCAAAATAAATAAGCTAACCATTTAATTTTTATAGATTTCAGCTTTTTAAATTCTAAAATTTTAAAATGAACTTCAATTTTTTAGAAGCTTTAGAGGCGAAAATGTTATTATTTTCCCGTTTAATAAACAAGCATAATACTTGGGGTTGTTATCTAACCTGCATGCCATCCTTGATCAGACTTGTGAACAAAGGTTTGCAAGCTTTAACAATCCTATCTTTCATTTTCAGATATATTCTATATAAGACTCCATTATCTAATGTTTCCTTCCATTTCTAAGATAGATTTGGCTGGTATTTCCAGGCAGTCAAATCACTATATGAAGAGATTCTCTCAAGGTAAGTGGGATTGTTGTGATGCTTATGTCATTCCCAAGAGGATGTAGATGAAATGTTGGAAAACTTCAAATTAGAAATTGAGGTCATTAAGAATTTACTATCACACTACAACACCCAAACAAATACAAAAATATTTTCTGCTGAACAAAAATTACTGAATACAACCAATTTTAAATATGAGAATTATTCAGATTAATCTAACATTTCAAATCAAAACTGTAGTATTTGTGTAGCAAGATAAAATATTTACAGTTATAATAGCAATAAATTGATAGTTGGGAATGTACTAATATTGAACTTCTTCATAGATTAAGAGAACTAAATGAAAGTATGACAGAACTACTGATGTGAAAAAATATTTTGAATTTGTGGGTTTTTTTTAACCATATCATCAATCTAATCAGGAAGTGTCTCAGATAAACAAAATAAAAGTCTTTTAGATACTAAGAATATTTTACTAATGGTGTTCAAAACTGATTATTAGAGAAATGAAGATATTTGCCAACAATACAATAATTCAAAACAGAATTAATGTTTGTGTATGTATTTCTATGCGTATGTGTGCCAATATTAAATTGAGATGAGAGGTGAGATGGCAAAACAAACTCAACTTTTTACAAAATGTTCAGAATCAACATATATGTATAAACACAAAGGGACTGAGACTGAATTGCTGAATTACTATTAAGGACAATTATATAACAGCCCATCAGAATCAATAAAAAATATGGATTTTGTTTGAAATACGTTTCACAGAGATGTTATTCTCACATTTTATGTTCAAAATATATATAACAAATTAATTCTAAATTTGTAATGTATTTCCAATATCACTCCATGTTCACTTTAGCAATTGTATTAACACAGTACTTGTTTAGATAGAGATTGCAACACTACGCTTAAAATAATATTTCATAGTTAGAGATTTCTGGAGATTTCATCAAAGCCTATGAATTTGAAATATTTTCTAAATGGGACCTGCCTCCTAGATGGCATCTCTGTTTGCCTGCTATTATGATCAGTGTCTCTATGAATTACATGGTCCCCAAAAAATTATTATTTCACACCAAATTCAGAGTTGAATAATAAAGCTCTGGTTATTATTAATTTCAATATTAAAAGTAATAGAGCTGTCAAATAATAATAATAACAATAATATACACCAAAATATGTTTAACATTATCCTACCTTTTCCTAAGGAAATAACAGAAAATGGAGGAATTTTGGTAGATCACATTTGAGTCATAGCAATATATCTTTTGATGTAATTTTTTAAAATTAAAATTACAATTTTAATCTATTTTCATTTTAGAATATTCCAAATATGTAAATTAGGGGCTTTCCTTTTATCCTGTTGAGTTCTGTTTAAACAATTCCTTCTTATAATAACAACAATAACAACAATAACAATTTGTATTAGGGACCAAACAGTACTTAAATCTGATGGGCTTACTCATGATGATGAATTCAAGACAAGCTTATGCAAACTTAATATTCTAATAAGTAATTAATTGTTACCATGCAGAAAAAAAATAGAAGTCAGTTAGAAGCAATGCAGCAGTAATAGTAGCAGCAGCAGCATCAACAGCAGCAATAAAGGGAGTGGCATTCAAAGACCAATATTAAATTTGGCATATGTTTAATAAAAGGGTAGAAAAAAAAAGATGGAGGAGAGGTAATGGGTGTGAGGTTATGCAGATGGAAGATAGCAAGAGAAATAGTCTAACAGCCACTCACATCTTCAAAAATAATCTACTAACAATCAGAATTTTAAATTCTTTAGGGACATGCAAAAAGAAAAGAGATTAGATGGAGTTACAGGTTATGGCAAAATTGCTTAAAATCCCTTACGCTTATATATAACTAATTAGATTAGATATATTTGCCCTGTTCATATGGGTCATTAACAGACTGACTGCTGACGACCCTATACAAGTTTTTTTGTTTAAAAAAAGAACTTAAGAAATTTTAGATGAAGTACAACTGAGAGTAGGGAAGATATTGTAAACAATGAAAAAATGGATTGCTTGAGCCAATGGGGGAAACTTCTATGATGTTACTGACTAGTTGGAAATAGCAGGAAAATTGCCCTCATACTATATCATTGAGAAACTCATACCATATCATCTTGGGGAAGGAAAGAACTTGTTTAGATATGCAGTTCTATATAGCCTTAAAAAAGATGGGGTCATGGTTGTAATGTGTTGATTTTAAGTCCATCTCAGTCAACTGGGACTAAATAGCAACAACTAATGGATCCATTTGTTTTCAATAATCTAGTGAAAATTTCTGTTAATACAATTGGGAACCACTTAAATAATTTTATTGACGATTACATATAATACACTAAACATATTTAACTAGCAAATGTTTAACTAGAATTAAATGGTCAAATCCTTTGTGACATAATATTAAACAAGTATAACTAGTCTTTCAGTGAAATATTGTACACCTTCATTTGAATAATCTGTGAAACTTACTACTTTCGATTTGAGTAATGTGTACAATTAAACTGGTGCATCACAGTCTATTATTGGACTTGTGGTTTGACTATGGAAAAATATTAAGTAACTTCTGAAGTAATTTTGAATATTTCCTTATCCTCATTGAGAAGCACAAAAATTCAAGCAAAACACCAACCAGTTTTAAACAAATGTTGATTTTAATGTCTACAGAGTTACATACATTAGAATGTCTAAATATTTGTTTTTAATTAGACACAAGGTTTCGCTTTTAAAAAGAACGAAGTATTTAGTTGATCGACCAGAACACATTGAACAAATGATACATATGCATACTTTATTCTGCTCAATCCAGCAGAAATTAAAGCTCATAAGTTAAAAGCTAAAATCTCAATACTATACAGTATCCCATCCATAACAATCCCATTCTCTAAACACCCACTAAGACTATCTTTCTCAGGTTACAGCCACCATCAAAGGTTTTGATTACATCCGAGATATGGGTTGCACAGCAAAACTGAAGCAGTGTCTCTTCACTATGACACTGCATATTGGATTGCTCCCTCAAATGATTATATTTGTAACTCCATAGCAGTGCTCAAGCAGAGTTGAGAAGGGCTACATAACAAGTCCAAACTTCATTACCTTTCCCCAAAAGAATGTTGTACAGGAAAAAGTGCAAGGTCCAGATCTCACAAAGGCTGACACTATCTTTTATGCTCTTAATGTTAATAAAATACCAGTCTTGTCTTGAGGATCAGTATAATCAACTGTGCACACCTTAAAATTTCTAATATTCCAGTAATGGAAAGCCTGATAATCAAAAAACTAACAATAATAATAGATGCCTACATCAACATGTCTGACAAAACAAGTTTATTATGAGGATGTAAAGGACAATAGTATAAAACAAGTCATTGGTATTTGACTGCGATAAGACCATAGTAGATAGTGACAAGATCTTTATGGAGTATCAAGTTGTATTTAATGTAACTAGTCACAAGAGGTTGTTTAGCCTCAAGTCAGGCCCGAATCAGTAGATCTACAATAAAAAGTGGTCTTGCATGACCATCTCAGCTTTTACACAGACACTGCATATGGACTGTGCCCCCTCTCTCTTCAAGAAACTAAGATGTAATTTGAGGAAGATTTGGTCGTTGTTTCTAGCTAGCTGAGAAACCACATAAAGATTACCTTGTTGGCTCAAGTTCCAATATTTATCTCATGTACATAATAGAGTGGCAGATGTATAGAAAGGCAAGATCTAGTTAATGAGCATTATATAGACATAAATATATGAATGTCAGATGTATTCATCAAATACAATAGTAAAATGCATATAGTGTAGCATGAGGAGTGTGTATGTGTGTTAATGGATAGTAAATAACTGTCTGAAAATGTTTATGAAAAAGAACAGAATTTTCAAAGAAATGAACAATACAAAAATGTAATCATTTAGATAATAGCATAGATAATAGACTAATGACTAACAGAAAGAACATTTTTTTTTTAGGTGAACACACTATTGCCATGCTAGATAGTGATCAGATATACAAAAACAAAAATACAGTACTATTATCAATTTCTTCTTTACCAACAAATTGTGGCAGAGCACTATATAGGATATATTTCCTCCGGTGAATATATTTATGAGAAGAGGTTTTGTATATAGTAAATAATATTCAAATTTGATGTCAATAAGGAGTTGTGCTTCATAAATGAAGAAAATATATAGTTAATAAATGCAGTATGGAGTTCCTCTACACCATAATCTGTAGTATTCTGCCACAAATATTTCTGAAGTCAACAAAAAGGCTACTGGATAATTCTAGGGGACTAAAAGTGACTACAATAAAACTAGATATGAACTTCTCTAACAACACTTGGTTACTTGCAGTGGTATATAATACTGAGTCTCAGTGACACACTGTGGATAGAACCATAAACAAAAGGAAAGACAGACAGACAGAAGAGGAAAAAAAAACCTAAGTGACATATGACTGGTGATTTACTATCAAACACTATTTGTACTTAAAGATTGTCAGCCTATTTGCCAGGAGTTATTTAATGAAGAGAAGAAAGTTTGAAGATGTCAGGATTATTTAGCAATGCAATTCACTTCAAATTACAGCATTAGAGGCTTCTGCAAACCAACATGCTTTATGTTAAGTACAAACCGAATTATTTGGTTTGATTTTTAAATTTTGTTTTATAAGAGGATAAGTAAATCAGAATTGTAGATAGCTACAGACTGACATAAATATCCCATGGGATATGTAGTGGAAATTTTGGACTATTTGGAATCCACAAGCAAAAACATTTTAGGTTTTCTCCTTTTTTTTTTTTCTTTTGTTACTAAGGTGTCTAACAAACAAATTCAGCATAAAACAAGATATGTCCCAGAATTAACTTTCCAATCTGAATAAAAGGAAAGTGAGAGAAGGAGCAATATCTCTGAAGGAATTTTTTTTAATCTTTAGCAAAAAGGCTCCAATCAAGTCATTCAATAAAACTCTGAGCCCTTAAAAGCTGTGTAGGTTTCTCAGCCAAGCAGACTGGTGTTGCAAATATCCAGGTCTTACCTGAAGGCACCACTTCACGATTAATGAAAAAGAAAATTCCAAATATCAACAAAAAAACAAAACACAACAATAACACTGGAAGCTTCACAAGAATGTAGCAAACTCAACCTCAACAATTCAATACTAGGACTACAAGCAAATATTGTGTGCATAAACAAATCAAAATATTAAATATGCTTTACAAATGCTTCAATACTTAAACCATGTGCATGTATGTTGCAAAGGATATACACTAGCATCTGAATTGAGTAAATCTACTGTATTAATGTTCATTATAAATTTCTAAGACAGGATGTTTTTAATTAAATAAAAAACATCAATAAAATCAAGAGAAATGCTATAAGAATAATTGCTGGAATAAGGGAAACAGTATATTGTATTGCCATGATGGATTATGTTGATTTTTAATTGCCAAAGTTACTAAAAGTACAATGATAATTCAGTGTGTGTGTGTGCACGTGCGTGCACATGCATGTGTGCACATGCATACGTGCGTGTGTGTGTGTGTGTGTATGTGTGTCAGTGTAACTGTATGCGTGTGAGCACGCACAAGTTTATGACAATGAAAGCGAGTTATATTTAATATTAATAACTTAGTAAAGCATACAATAACAAAGCTAACAATGTTCTTAAGAATTTCAGAAAATTGCCACAAGGAAGATATAAAAAT
Source organism: Octopus bimaculoides (assembly GCF_046866305.1). Classification (NCBI taxonomy): domain Eukaryota; kingdom Metazoa; phylum Mollusca; class Cephalopoda; order Octopoda; family Octopodidae; genus Octopus; species Octopus bimaculoides. The sequence continues at coordinate 163,828,182 of NC_142929.1, read as the reverse complement.
AATATTAAAGATTGCAAATTATAACTCAGAAAACCTGCCAAAGAGTTGAAACAATTGAAATAAAATTGTGCAATATGAATTTAGTTACAAATTACTGCTGAAGCTTAACAGCACATCCCAGAAAATAAAAAAGAATTTAAAAAAAAATTATATAAATATAAAACTTAATGTGTACAAAGACAGACGAAGGATGGGGAAAATGAAAATATAAGCAGTGATATGATCTTTAAACAAATATTTTTAAAAGCTATTCAATTAAAGACATGTAAAATAATAAACTATTTACATTAGTTTCATCATATACATAACAAACTAATATCTTACTCTGAAAAATCTTTTTAAAGAAAAAACGAGCACATTAAAATGTTCTAAGGTTTGAATTAACGATGTTTAAGTACTCTGACTAAAAGGATGTGCATTTGTGTGACTATATGTATATTTTATATTTTTATTTGCTGAGGCTGGCGAAAGGAACAGTGCCTATGACACTTACAGGCCTTCTGAGACAGGTGAGCATGATGCCATTAATGTGGCAGGTCAACACCTGCAGGAAAGTCAAAAGAGGGTGAAGATTTCAGGTGGACTATATTCTAGAGAGGAAGGACTGGGTATAAGGGTTAGTATGAGACACAAGAGAGATGAGAAGTGGAGATATGAGTGGGTTTGAGGCAACTGAGTGGTGGAAGGATGAGACCAGCCTGCTGCAAGGAACAGAAGTTGTTGCAAAAACAACAGAAAGTACAGAAAGGAGACACCCACATCCCAACCTGTATACACATGTGCTAAATGCAGAAATACCTTCAGTTGCTTCAAAGCAACCATCTTTGATAGTGTCCCTTCCACTAGACTCAAACAGCATACCCCAGAACTTGTTCCTTTACTCATAAATTTTTTGGGGTTGTGACTGCTGAGGACATGTGTAAGCTTGCAAGGAATGAAGCTAGTATGCTTCGCTGGATGTGTAATGTCAGTGTGCATACACAACAGAGTGTAAGTACCCTGAGAAAAAAGTTGGACATAAGAAGCATCAGATGTGGTGTGCAAGAGAGATGTCAGTGCCGCCTTACTGGTCCCGTGCCGGTGGCACATAAAAAGCAACATTCGAGCATGATCATTGTCAGTGCCGCCTAACTTGCTCCCATGCCAGTGGCACGTAAAAAGCACCATTTGAGCATGGTCAATGCCAGTTCTGGCTGACTGGTCCCGTGCTGGTGACACATAAAAAGCACCATTCGAGCGTGGTCATTGCCAGTGCCTCCTGACTGGCTCCCATGTCGGTGACGCGTCAAAAGCACCATTCAAGCATGGTCGATGCCAATACTGCCCGACTGGCCCTCATGCCAGTGGCATGTAAAAAGCACCCACTATACTCTCGGAGTGGTTGGTGTTAGGAAGGGCATCCAGCTGTAGAAACTTTGCCAGATTGGATTGCAGCCTGGTGCAACCTTCTGGCTTGCCAGCCCCTAGTCAAACCATCCAACCTTTAACAGCATGTAAAGCAAATGCTATACAACGACGACGATGATGATGTGGGGATATATTCTAACTTTTGGAAGTGTGCTTTGTTGTGTTCAATTCCAAAGAAAGGTAATCACTCTGACCCAACCAACTATCTTCTTATTGCTTTCACTTCTGAAATCTTTACAGTAGAAGCCATTAACAATGGCATATGCAACACCTTGAATTTCTCTCTCTCCTCAATAACCACCAGTACTGCTTCCATGGAGCCAGGTCCACCTTTTGTCTTATGTCTTATATCACACACTAGTGTGCTTCTGGTTTAGAGAAGTTTGATAAAAGTAGTGTCATTGCTTTAGACATTGGCAAAGTTTTCTTATATGCCAGACATGCAAATTTTTGCGTATCTGCCATGCATTGTTATGGTATCTGTTAACTAAATTTCTTTTGCTTCACTTTCATTCAACTTTAGTGTTACTCTGGGTTTTCTGTTGTCTCCTCCTATACATCAATGATCTAATAGCTGCCACCTCCAACAACACCCACACTTATGCAGAAGACATGACTTGTCATTCCTTGCAAACTTTCCCCAAACTATGCATCATCCAAGTGCAACTTTAATGCCACACACCAAAGCTGCATTCATTTCAAAAACAGGAAAACTGTCAGAGCATGCTTCAGTGAGGTCTCTGCATTAAAAAAAATTAAAATTCAAGCTCCACTCATAGGAGCAAAACACCACTATGCCATATTCCTAAACATAAACAGCACTAAAGTAGAGCCATCACAGTTGCTGTAATGGCTGGACCTTACTATTACTTTCCTGACAAAAGCACATGTTTAGCATAGTTAGAATCTCAACCCTAAAACTGATCATTCTTTTCAGAGCCAGAAAATATTTCAGTCTGCAACAGCTACTGACACTCTACAGGGCTCAAGTGAGGCCCATGATGGAGTACTGTTCCCACAACTAGGACAGTGTTGTTGCTACACGCACTGACATACTGGACAGTATCCAAAGAAGAGCCACTTGACTGACTGGCATTCAATCACTAATGGATACACCCTACCCTTTGGTTTAAAAGCAAGTAGTTTCAAGAGTTCAGAGAGTGAGAGAGGAAGCAGATGTATTTGAGAGAAAGAGGGGAAAGATACTCTGAGCCAGAGTAACTGGAAGTTGTTATTGCAGAGATTCAGGTGATGCCACCTTTTGGAGCAAACTTCAAACAGACAGAGTATCCTGGACAGCAGGGATAGATTGTAGACAGAGGCAGAATTTGTGTTTCAGAGAGAAATGGGATACATGGTTTGCATGTAAGTGGTGAAGTGTGGGAGCTGTACTGTAAAAAAAAGTCCTTAGATTTAGAAGAGGGGGTAATTGGCAAGGGCAAATATATATTTTGGCACATCATAGTACAGGGGTTTGTCATAGACAACCCAACACTGGAGGCCTGGTCTGAATGCATGCAAGGGCCAGATGGTGGTGTTGAAGCAGGATATACAGAGAGGGGACCTTCTATGTTATATAAGTGGGGACTGGTATCAGGAAGAACAATAGAAAAAGAAGAAAAAAATAACAGCAACTGAGACCATAGTAGTAGCAATGATGGCAGAAGTAGCAGTAGTAGCAGCAGTAGCCTGAACAGAGAAGTAGTAGGAATAATAGTAACAGCAGTAGCAGTAATTGTAGTAGTAGTAGTAGTAGTAATAATAGTAACAGCAGTAGCAGTAATTGTAGTAGTAGTAGTAGCTGAAGCAACAGTGGTAGAAAAAGGACAGAGAGATGTGGTCAGTGTAGATAGTGGTCAACACTGAATGGGTTTTTATTGCAGCTGTTGTTCTAGTTACTGTTATTAATCAGCTGAGAGTCCAAAAGTCAAGAAGAAAAACAAGCACTTGTATATATTCGTAAATATAGTGTGTATATTAATATTTATACAATATAATATTACAGCTCCATTTCAGCTGGATTTACCCTAAATCCTTAAAAGAGGAGGGGTTAGTGAAAAAAGCCTAACTTGCTCTCTTCAATTTGGCTTTCACACCAATCCTCACCTATGGTCATGAATGTTGAGTAATGACTGAAAGGGTATAATCATGACTACAAATGGCCAAAATGGGGTTCTTCCAAAAGATCTCTGGAGTAACATTATTTGACAGGATGCAAAACTTGGAGATCAGGAAGACTCTTTAGGTCAAGCTGCTACTTCTCTACACTGAGAGGCCACAGTTCAGGTGTTATGGACATGTAATCAGAATGTTTCAGGAAAGAATTGCAAGACTTAGTACACTTAGTAAAGACAGATTCTTCAAGCTGAGCCAACTGGCAGGAGGCCTAGGAGCAGACCAAGAATGAGATAGTTGGATAATATCCCTAGTCTCAGTTGGTCACAACTAGGAATCCAGCCAGAAAGTCTTATGACAGTTGCTTCTGACAGGACCCTATAGATGAGGTGCCTGAAGACTCTACCCCAACAACCTTCCCAGCAATGGGCAACAACAAAAATAAAAGCAAAGCAATTTAATTTCAATTGGTTTTGAATACATTATACAACCTTTACAGAGATTTCTTCCCTTCTATTTCTGTCACAAATCACTGAGCGTAAGCTTACAAATATCACCTCCAATTTCTAATTTAATTAGTTTATCATGAGGAAGCACCATGAATTTATGAGTAATAACATTTGATTATAAAACAAAATCTAAAAACCTATTAGAAATATATGAAAATTTCACAAGAAGCTCAAAAGCCACTTTGATATTTTGCTGAATTTAAATGAATTTTCATTTTATTTTTAATGATGTAAATTCATCGTCAAGTAAAATCTAACAGAAACAATTAAAAACCTAAAGTGTATTTATGATCTCGTTAAAATATATATATATAAAAAAAATAGCAATTTTATATTTCATCAATAACATTATAAGCACCAACTTGAAACAAAAGAGAATAGGCCTGACAACATGACTTGAATTCCCTCTCTTATCACATTTCAAGTTCCTTCTAAGTTACTCCTTATGATGTAATTTACCATTTATATTGAGTTTATAGCAAACATAAATTTACAATTTATATGTTTGTTTCAATCAATTTTGTAATTTTTAGAATTAGAATTATAACTGAATGTTTTTAGATGATTTTATTTTTCATTTTTAAAACTGTTTTAAGATCTACAATGAAAGTTAAGTAGATTCAAATTATTACTTGAAAGTACAGAGATAACTACAGATCTTTCAAAGTATGTTAGTGGCAAGATAATGAGAGACAGAAAAACCAATACAAAAAAACAAAATAACATCATAGTTATTCATAGCAAATATTCATTGATGAAATAGCTGCATGATGAAGACACACTCCAAGTTCAAGCAAGTAGCTTTTGAGCATTTAATGCTTTCAGTAACAAGGTACTGAAGATGTGCATTATGGAGTTGCAAGTTAAGGAAATAACTTGCTGCAAATTACAGACCACATCTATGGGTGAAGTAAGGTTCAACCTTGAGGGAAAGTGACATGGTGGTAAACTGGCATAACACAGATAAACCCATAAAAAAATAAAAGGTAGGCCTGGGAAGATCCAAAGAAGGTATGAAGTAAAGATCAATATCACACTTAGAAGAAAAGATCGACATCACATGCATGTAACAAGGAGAGGAGAAGCTGAAAGTAAGAGATTCACCAAAAGTATTCCAGATTATAAAGCAGTGTACCAGTGCAAATTAAAATGTTGGGAAAAAAGCTTGTATGGAATGATAGAAGCAAACCTGCCTTCACTGACTGAGCAAGAAATAGCCATGGAAATTTGGCTAATAGAATTTGCTGCATAAAGAGAGTTGGGAGAGTGGGTCTATAACAAGTAGACCAAACAGATAGACTAACAACTGACTTTAACAACTTTATGATCAAAGGTGCAATTAAGGATATGAAGGCAGGGAAAGTAGATGAATCATTGAAGATATTTACTGAGATACTGAAAATATCTGGTGAAATAGAGGATGCTCTAATCACTTGCACAGTACAGGTAGGGATCATTCTCAAAGATAGGTGTAGCAATATCATTATTAACTACTACAAGGGAAACAGAATTGCTCAAGCAAGAAACAACTGCAGAGGCATGATACCAGGTTGTGAATGTAAATGAAAGAGTGATAGCACAACTGATTAGGAAGTGAATTAGTCTGGATGAAACAGTTCATATTTGTACCAGGATGGAATATTATCAATGCCTTCTCACAAGTGAGACAACTAGCGTTCATCAAATGGAGAAGGCTTTAGGCAGGGCACTATACTCTGAAGTCTGTTAATTGCTTAAGAGAAAAAAACTGTAGATGAATGACTTATGAGAGCTGTACAAGCTCTGTAAGTCATGTACAGAAATTCCATTAACAACTAGTTTTGTAAAGGCCATCAGAGCTCAATTCTCAGCTCCCTTCCTCTCCTGTTTATTTTGGTTCATCAGGCCCTTATCGAGGAATTTGAAACTGGCTGACATTGGAAACTTCTGAGTGCTGATAATACCAATGACTTAGTTCTCATAGCTAAATCTATCAAGTAATTAGAGAAGAAATTCTAAACTTAGCAGCAAATTCAAGAACCAAGTAAGCCTAGCAAAGTAAACTTAGTAAAGACAAAAATTCTAAGAATGCAATACAGTGTACTCTATGTAAACTATGGATGCAGAAGAGAAGTGGGATCAAACAAAAATCTTTCAAATATAACAAATGCACAGGGTTAAATTAGAAGTAGCAGCAAATATAAAATAATATTTTTTCCAAATACTTGGAAGTTTTCCTAGAGGGTGATAGCTTCTGGCATCTAGGGGACCTAATTAAGAAGGGAGGTGATTGTTATCAAAGCACTGGAAAACTTCAAAGGAACAACAAATGAATTCTTTAATGCTTGTGAGTAAAGTATCATATTGCATGATTGAACCATGGGAACTAAATACAAAAGTTGGAAAGAATTGAAGTAAGCATACCCTGTTCCACAGGAAAGGATAATGCAAGTGAGGAAGACCAAGGAATGCACAAAAGTGATAAAAGCTGATCTTAAGAGGCTAAAGTTCACAAAGATCTGCAACAAATAATGAGACACTGTGCTATAGAAGACAATCAATCCAAGCAAGCATGAGAAAGTGGACATAAAATGATGATGATGATGCTAAGTAGTCATGACTAGTAGAATTCTTAAAAAGTTAGAAGTCTTGTAGTATGTAGTTATGTCCCTTTACATTTGAGTT